>NW_026623317.1:700160-738886 GCF_030028575.1 Malurus melanocephalus
TTTTTTTTTTCTGTCTAAAGCCTTCCTATGGAGCTCTATAGTGGGTATTCAATAGAATTCTGTAAGGGGAATAATTCTCTGCTGAATTCCTCAGTTCTTTTTCAGAAGGGATCAGAGATAGAAAGCTTAACTGGGGGAGTTCAGTAAGTGTTCAGACAGGATTGTACACATATAAAGTGTTGTAGCAGGCATTTGGGCAAAGTCTTACTATACATGTCCATTGCTCCTAAGTCTGCACATCAGTTTAAAATATTAACCCATACATTTACATCCTTGTAATTTCCATAAATCTTTACCTAATGGGCTGAAAAGTGTCATGCTTTCTCTCTGCTTTATGACAATTTTCTTCCTGAAAAGTTAAGTAGGTCTCTCCAGATATCAGTAGTTCCCTTTTGTTCTCAATTTATTCAGAAAAAAATGAGAGTGGAAAGAGGAAACACTTTCCCTTTTAAAATTATTCTAACCACATGTTTTCAAAGAGGACAGCACACTGTATCTTATGGATACAGGGCCTCTTGATGGCCTCTATCATCTTTTTGTGTTTCAGTGAGACAAAAATTGGAGGCTGTGGTTTCTGATGCCATGACACATTCAGCATCATTGYAGACATCCTGAAGTCAGTGGTATCCTTGCAGTCTTTTGGATTAAAGAGAAGGGCACTGTCCCAACCAATCCTGTTGGGTAGGAGTCATAAGTGGCATTTGTTACAGGTGTTGGCCTCATTAGGTGAGAGTTCTGTGTCACAGGAGGTACTCAGAGGAGCAGGAGTCCTGCTCTCCACTTCTATCATCAGCACTGAAGAGACGTCTGCTCCTAAAACATGCTGTCTTCTGGGTGTGACTTTCAGGGCAGAACATTTTCTTCACCCTTAGCTCAGCAAACAGACCTCCTGAGGCCCTTAGGGAAAACCTTTAAAACAAAACAGTATGGTGAGCAACAATTAAAATAACAATAAGCTGCAGCATGTTCCTCAGGTAGGAACTGAGACCCTGTTCAAACCCACAGTCATCTGCAGCAGTGCAGACACCCATCAGAGCCCATAAACCAAACTTTGCTTGGCTGGGATCTAAGTGAAGGGTTCGGGTTAAGGGACAGAGATCCACAGGTCATAAATAAAGAGAGGTGGCACCCATGACTGACCTGCCCTTGGATTCCCCCAAAATGYTGATCTATCCCAACCAAACTCTCACATCCTTATGGAGTCAGTGGTGTTATAAGTGTTGCAAGTGACAGAATGAGAGGAAATGGCCTCAAGTTGCTCCGGGGGAGGTTTAGATTAGATAACAGGAATAAATTCTTTCCTGGAGGGTTGGTCAGGCATTGGAACAAGCTGCCCAGGGAAGTGTTAGAATCAGCRTGCTTCGAAGGGCTCCAAAAATGTGTGGATGTGGCACCTGGGGAGATGRRGTGGCCTTGGTRGTGCTGGGAGAATGGTTGGAGCCCATGATTTCAGAGGGCTTTTCCAACCTTAACGATTCTGACTCTAATATTCCAAAGTCCTGGCCCTTTGGTCRGGATTTGAGTCAGTGAATCCGAGGCTCCCGACCCTCTCTGATGCCTTGGAGGGAGCCCAGAGCACAGAACACGGTGAAGTGACTGAGCTGGAGAGGCTTTTCAGGCGTATGGGCGTTCTGCAGGCTTTAATCTTCTCTTWACTCAACGTCACCCAGCACTTCTGCAACCCCTTCCCCTTCAGCCTCATCAGAGGCAMAGGTGCTCCTTCCCTCTGCCCACAGCAGCTGCCGCTCATGCTGCCTTTATTCCTGGCCTCAGGTCTTCCCACCAGCATGCTCCCAGCTCATGTTTTTGTGCCTCTTGATATCACTGTCCCAGTGCTGTGGGCTGCTCTTTGTCCCGTGTGCATCCAGCCGCATCCACTTGTGTCCCGTGCAGYTTTTRCCTCCTGATTTTTGTTCTTCTYCTTTTTCTACCCATGARGCTTTAAGGGAATTTCTTGTAYTGCTGGCCATGACACTCTATTTCCRTTAAAGACTGATATACTCTGCAGGACAAGGCAGCCCCAATGCCTTCATCTAAATATCCCAAATGATTGCATTCTTCTCAAACGCCCTTTAGACACCGCCTGTTTTCCCACAGTGCCCCTTTGATGCTCGGTGTGYTATACAGCACCAGGCATAACACCCYGCTTACTCAGCATGGAAACACAAAGAGCAGTCCTGGATGGACAAAATCTAACTTTTCTTACTCCCAGCATCATTTGAAGCATTCAGAATGGAACAACATGGGATGTTCTGTTTGTACAGACTCCAGACTGGACATGGGATAGACGCTGGACTGAAGCCTTTTTGGTCCTCCTTGTGCCATCACTTATGGCTCTGAGGAATRGATGCTGAGCCAAGACATGGTGCATTCCCTATCAGATGTGTTGTTTGATTTTATTTATTTCATTGTTTTTCCCCATGGAAGAGGAAGCTGGTCTATTTGGCACATGTGCAAGCAAAAATGAAATAATGGAGAAGGTTCAAAAAAAAAAAAAAAAGGTGAAAGAAGTCCCATGGCAGCAGCCATAAATAAAAACAAAACTCTCATTAATGATTTATGCAGAGAAATAATTTTGCACGCATTTCATGGTGCAGAGGGAAATGTTTGATCAGAGGGAGAAGAAGAGATTATTGCCCTGCCATGACGGTGTTAGAAGGAGGCCACTGTGTATGATGGCAGCTCTCCAACAGCAGAGTCAATCTAGGAAAGTTTGGTAACACAGATGATGGAATTGTACAGGGTTTTGCTTTCTGTGGCTGATCTCTGTGCCAATAGCCTTTCCCTAAATACCCATAAAACTTTCCATTTGTAGCCTGGAGTAGCTGCCGCTACCTCCAGGATGGTGTGCTTGGCAAGGGCTGGCTGGAACGGAGTAAGTGTTCAAGTCCCCTTCTGTGCACACTGGTGCTTCTCCCCAGAGGGTTTTATGGCTGCTGTTAATGGAATAAGTTTCACCTTTGCAGTGGCACACACTGCTGTGTCCAGCAGAGTGCTCGGGGTGGTCTCTTGGGCCATCCCAGGAGACGCTTCTGGTTTTGTGTCACGCTGASAGTGATGGTGCTGTATGTGGGAGCTCAGCAACCTGGCATTGACCTGACTTAGGCAAATCTCCTGGCTTGGATTTTGTGTTGTAATGAGCTAAGGCACAGCTGGCATCTCCTTCTGCCTTCCAGTGTCCTGAAGGCCTGATCTTCGCTAGGAAAATGGGCAAAAACAACATGCCAGCTCTTGATGTCATTAGGATCAAAGCCTACACCTTGATTTCCTAGAGAAGTTTTGAATGCTTGGAAGTRTCCCAGGCCAAGCTGGACAGGGCTTGGAGCAACCTGGGATGGTGGAAAGTGACCCTGTCCATGCCAGGCAATTGGAACAAGATGGTCATTAAGGATCCTTCCAACACAAAAAAAAAATKTTGTTCTCTGCCTCAGAGAGAACAAGTGGGAGGAGCCTGATCATTTTAGGGAGCAGAAGCTTCTGTGAGGTGTTCATAAATCTGATGACTGTGCTCCCTTTCCCAACACCTAGATACAGCTTTATTTTATGAGTGAATAGATTTACAAAACCTCGGTAGAGTTCTCAGGCAGAAGCTTGTAAAAGTCCAGGGCAACACGAAAGACTCTTCCTCCTGCAGATGGGTGCTCTGCTAGGCTGGCTGTTGCCACAGCTGTACCCTGGGCAGTGTTGCTTTCATTGTCCTTGTGATTTATGGCCATGTCAGTTGTTTAATCACTCAGTTGGCCCTCCTGCAAGCCCTGGATGATAGTTAGTTACTTACATAGAAAGGTGACTATTTGATCTAATTAWAAAGTCTCAAACCTAATTATGGAGTCAGATATGATTCCATAATCTACTCTAAATGCGTCTATGTTGGGAAGACAGATATGTGTGTGTGTGTAATGTGCACACTTGCATGCCTCTGTAATTACAGATATGCCTGGATTTTCATTCATTTCTGCCTCTTTGTCTTGGGGAGGATGCTTGCAGCTTACCCTGGTTGTGATATTTGGTTTACCATGTCTTTTTTCCCTCCACTGTGAGTTTTCTTGGCTCTCTTTGCCAGACTTGGTCACAGTGAGGCAGAGCCATCAGTCAGTGCTGCTCAGGAGGTGCAGAGGGGTGGTAGCACTTGGACTCAGCACAGCTTGAAGGAAACAAGTGAATTATTTTTCTGGCAACTGCCACGAACTCTTGCTCCTTGTTTTCATGTGCATAGCCCACATCTGGGATGGCTTGCACTCTGTCCCTGGAAAATCCATGGAAAATCAGGGTTGGAAGGACTGGAACAAAAGCAGAGTTGGAGGCAGGGGGACCATGCAAAGAGGAATCATGTTTATTCTTCTAATTCACCCTATTAATGAATTACACACCTTAGTTAGATGGACACAAGGCAAGTGGCAGGGAGAGGGTGTTTCCTATGTAAACCATAATGTGGACAGAAAATAACTGCCACAGCCATTATGTGAGCTCCCTGCCAAAGCTGGGTTGTTCTTTCAGAGGTTCATGGCCTCGGGAAGTACGTGAGGCTGTGGTCCAAAGCTGCCATAAATCTCGCTCCAGGGCTCTGGGCAGTGGATTAAATACACTACTGGTACATGATGCTGATCCAGTACAAACTCGTACTCCTTGTTCAGATTTTTTAAAAAGAAAAAAAAAAAWTGCAATGATTTAATTTTATCCCAGAAGATTTTGTATTGTATCTTGTTATGTCACTCGTCTGCACCACACTGGCTTTATGGCTTACAAGTTTTGCCCGTCCTCTGGAACTGCCTTTAAGTCATCAAGAAGAACATTTTAAGCCTCATGTGGTGTGCTTGCCCATTCCACAGAAGTGTGATCAGATGCCTGTTCCTGATCAGCATCAAAGCCATGCCACTGGCTATCTGGCAATGTACGGACAGAGAACACAACCAAGCATGAAATTCCAATTTTTCTTTTGCAAAACAATAAGAGGAAATAGGCTGGGGCATTTTTGCACTCCAATGTGGGTTAACTGGGTTAAGTGCAGCTTGGCACAGGCTGGGTTTTTAAGACCTGTGGCAAATCATGAAGTTTCACAGACACTGCTCATAAAAGCAGGTTTCTGACCAAAATTTGCCCTTGGCTGTAACATGGGCTGTCCATTGGCCTCTGCTCCAGGGGCAGCTGCATTTCCACAGTGGCATAATGACCATGGAAATAACCTGGGAGTCTTTGGAATAAAAGGTGGTATCTCATCACTAAATACCACTGTATAATCTCCAGTGGTTTGTGGTGAATAGCTTGAGAAGAATGGAAAGCTAAGGGGGTTCCAGGATTCCTGGTATTTTGCAATATCCCAGAGGAGAATGCAAGATYCAAAGGCAACCTGATAGACACAGAGTTTGAAAAGGTGTGACCTCCACTTTTCATTCCTTATGAGCTTCAGACTTGTGCCTTAATTTCCCCTCACCTGAACCTGTTCAACAGACATTTTTCCTTTTTTGGTTGTTGTCACATTTAGAATCACAGAACAACTAAAGTTGGAAAAGACCTCCAAGATCATCGAGTCCAAGGTTAAGGCAAAAGCCGTGCCAAGTATTATATCCACTCTGATTTCATGGAGAATCCCGAACAGGTGGATTCCTTCTCCCTCCTATTGGCTCTCACCTCTGTTTTTGTCATCAGCAAATCTTCTCTTTAATCACTTTACAGCCCTGGCATCTGAATACTTACAAGCACCAGTTGCCTGAGGCAGAAGGGAGYACATTCAGAATCCTTAACAGGAGACATCCAGGATGACCCAAAAGGACTTCTTGCACCTTTGTGTCTTTTACCTCCAGAAAAGTGTCTGAGGTGCCCAGAGGAGCTGACAAGAAACGTGAGCACTGATAACAAGGCTGAGCAAGCAGGCGGCTGATTATTTCTCAGTACTTATCAGAGGAAGCGTGAATGTCTCCCTAATTAAGAGCTAATGCCAACTTCTGTGAAATTTGTTGTCATTCACCTGTGAATTATCCCCCTCAAATTCAACTTGACTGCAGGAAGCCTGCTAGCAGTAACACTTTCCTCTGTGAGCTTAATTTGAATGGGTAAATGTCTCTGTAGCTGCTTTTTGAGCGGGACCTGATGCCGGCGAGCATCTGAGGCCTGCAAGGGTCAGCGCTTGGAAGTTTAGACAGATCCCASGTTCTGGGTATTTAAAACAGAAACGGAGCTCTTCCAGCAACAGCACAAGGAAGAAYGGCTTTAAACTAACAGAGAGTTGGTTTAAATTGAATATTGGGAAGGAATTGCTGGCTGGGAGGGTGGGGAGGCCCTGGCACAGGGTGCCCAGAGATGGCTGCTCCATCTCTGGCAGTGTCCAGGTTGGATGGGGCTCTGAGCAGTCTGGGATGGTGGAAGGTGTCCCTGCCCATGKCAGRKGGATGGAATGAGATGAGCTTTAGTRCCCCTTCCCACACAAACCATTCCATGATTCTGTGGTTCTGCTTGCAGGCCCTCTGGAGAGGGGAGGTTTCCAGCGGAGATTTACACGTTCTGAGGCCTGCAGCGAGGTTTCTAATTAGTCAAAGCAMAGGTAGCCTGCCCAAACTAGAAAGACGAGTATGATGTCCCTGCACCCAAGTCATTTAACTATTAACCCTGAAGGAGAGTAAGGAGATATCTAAAACAATGACCCAGTTAATTCTGGGCGCAGCATTTGAGTGCAGGGTTATTTGTTGCTACCTGTGGGTCTGGTGATATCATCTGCAGGCTCTTGGCAGAACAAGAGGCCAATACTTTTAAGCTGGATTTTAAGGTGGATTTGGCATGAATTCTGCAGACATGGGTGTAATGCAATGACTTTTTTTTTTTTTCATCTGTTGCTTGTTTGTGCTGACCTGGCGGCACACGGCCAAGCATGGACGAGTGTCTGAACGTTATGAACCCAGAGTTTGGGTCCAAGACCCACAGCCAGACTTTGGAGCAGAAACCTGGCTTTTTATTCACCTTYCATAAAACATTACCCAACGGCTCAAAACCTGAACGACTCTTGCTGTCCTGGAGCCATGGTCTGCATTTTAACTTCCCTTCAGCTGAGGGTCCCAGCAGGGTTGGTTCCTTATGGCAGCAGCAGTGGTCCCTTCCTTGCCCCTTTGGTGGCCAYGGGCTAGTCCTGCTGAGCTGCTCCAGAGCCTTTCCTTGCAGCCAGCAGCGACAGAGGTTAAAGCCTGTGGGTGGAGGCCAGCACAGAGTGCCCATTGTACATGCGTGCATACCAGAGCGGTAACTCCCTGGAATGCTGCACCGCCGAGCTTTTACCACCTTGTGTTTGTGTTGCAGCCCGGGAGAGTGTGTACATTGTGTCCCTCTCCACGTAGATTAACAATGCAAAATGGCAGATAAAGAAGACCTTTTTTTTTTTATTTCTTTTTTTTTTTTTTTTTTTTTTTTTTTTTTTTTTTTTTTTTTTTTTTTTTTTTGACCAGTCCGGCTGGAAGAGGAAGGTGTCTCTGACTCCGTCACCTCCACAAGGGGCAAGGAGAAGCAAGGTGCAAAACCAATCAATTAGGTGGAGCAGCTCCTGGCAACTGGGTGGCTTTCATGTACTAATTGTGTTAGTAATTAGCAATTACTACATGGTTTGGGTGCAAAACTATGTAAGGGCTTTAACTAACCCACCCCACAATGGGTTGGAAGGATGTTAAGTGTGATCCTCGTTCCCCAGGGGTGAAATGGAGAGACCTGCTGACCACAGGGTGAGTCAGGGCAGGCATCCAGGTGATCTTGGGTCGCCTCAAGATCATTTCAAACGAGCCCAGTGGCACCAGCCCCAGGAAATGAGTCTCCACTATTGCCAGGAGCTGTGYAACTCAAGTACAAGTGGTTTTATGGTGTATTTCTATCTCCTGTGAGCTGCAGAAACCATCCCTAAGGGCCAGATGGCAATTCAGTCTCCAACTTCTCCCTTTTTTCTTTTTTTTTTCACTTTCTTTTTATTTCTTTCTGCTTGGGTTGTCAGCTTGTGCTATTTATGGGAACTTYATGTGAATTTGTGTCTGCTGGGGCCTGGGTGGGGGTCCCCTAGTGATTTCAAGGAGCTCTAGCATGCTTARGACTTCCTACTAGTAGCCATATGTGCCCAGGTCAGACAAGTGACACGTGGCCACACCACAGTGCAAATGTGGACCTATAACTAATAAAAGGCGCTTATGATTATTTCTTGTTGAATTTCAAGCTCCTGCAAGGTACCTTTAAACAGCAAAAAGAAGCCAGTGGCACGAGGACATGTGTTTCTTCTAGCAAGCAATCTTTTGGAGTAGCATACACTGACATTGTTGTTCCGATTTGCTGATAGGTAGCAAGATCATTTTTGGGTTTGGTTTGTTTTTTGGTTTTCGTTTTTTTTTTTACAGTATTTGGCTGCCAAGAATGACCTGGGAAATCCCTGGCTGTGCTCAGATCTTGATGGCAGTTTCTCAAGTGTGGCTGAGCTAATCTAGCACAGAGCTACTCCTGGAGAAGCCAGTCTGCCCCCCTAGTAACCTACTCCTGGCAATGCCTTCCTGCAAAGCTTTCTTCTGAAGCAGCAGAAAATATATTCATTTCCCTCTGCCAATTTTGTAGACTACACTTTTGTGGACTCTGCTAACTTTGTGGCCTAAATTGGCTTGCCATGATGGGGGTGTGTGTGGGGTGGCAATAGAGGGGTTTTAGGGAGGGCACATGAAAGCACCTCACTGCCTTTTAAAATGCCCTACAAGTATTAATTTCAACAAGATACCCTTGGGTGACACAACTTTTTCCTCAGCTGAACATCCTCAGCTTCTCCCTTTAACTTTAGCTGCGACTTTTTGAGGTACCAAGTGCTTCCATTTCAAAGGGCTCCGTCTCTGATGTTCTGAAGAAAGATAAAGTTTGGAAGGTTGAGAGCACAATCTGGGCATCCTCCAGCCCAAGGCTTCACCACAGAGCAATGGTACCCAAGGGAGTGAGGGACTCTGGAAAGCCTTGAGTGTGGCTTTCTCTCACAATCCYCAATCCTCAGGACACTGACATGCCCTGCAAGGATCCCACGTGGATCCTCCTGCAATTCCAGCATCCCAGGAAGCTTCTTGGGCTGCAATGAGTTATTCACCCAAAGCAGAATTCCCCCCAGAATAGCTGGCAGCCAAGGACATGTCCCTGTCACCCCTGGGAAGTGAGGAAATAGAGTTTGAAACTCTGCTGCTGATTCAGAGGGCAGCACYGTGTTTTCTGTGCTCTGATCACTGGGTTATTGTTTAACCCAAGGCAAGTGTCTGCCTCCACTTTTTTTTTCCCCTCTGGAAAGCCTGTGACAGCAAGCACGTCGAGGTAACGAGGAGGTTCATGGGTGTGGAGAGCTGTCTTTCTCCTCATTCGTTGCATTAGTTGAATTGAAGACATTTGCATTTAGACTACATTTGGGGTGTTGGTTAGGTTTGTTTTTTTTTTAAATTATATATGTTAATTGTGGTTAATTTAACAATACACATGGCTATCTTTCCTTGCTTTGTGACACCAGACCCAGCTCTCAGAAATGCTGTTGAGCCTCAGTCCCCATTTGGTGTCAAGGAAAACCCATGATCTGCTTCAAGGGAAGTCTGAGCGTGCCCCATGCCATGAGCCAGTCATCTCCACACTCCTTTGATACATTTTTTGTGCGTGCTAACATCCTCTTCTTCTTCTCCTTTCCTTTGGCAGTGGCACATTTGGTCTCTTCTGAGCATCTCGCAGCCTCTGGGTGACCGGGACATTGAATTTGGTGGACAGTTGCCATTCGCTCCCTGGGATCACATCTGCCCTTGCTTCCCTCGTCCCCTCCCGCACTCCCCTTCCCTCCGACCGCACTCCGGGGCGTTGTGGTATCGCCATGGAGCCCAGAGAGACTTTGAGCAGCTCCCGGCAAAGGGGAGGYGAGGCGGACTTTCTGCCGGCCGCCGTCGCCTCTGCCAAGCCTTCGCCCGTCCCGGGCTGCGCGGGGGAGACGATGCTGCCAGCAGCAGGAGCRGGGAAAGGGATCCCGGTGAGCAGCGAGAGGCTGGAGCCCGAGGAAGAGGACGAGCTGGGTTCCGGGAGAGACGTGGATTCCACTTCCAACGCGGACAGCGAGAAGTGGGTGGCGGGAGACGGCCTGGAGGAGCAGGAGTTTTCCATCAAGGAGGCTAACTTCACGGAGGGGAGTTTAAAACTAAAGATCCAGACCACCAAGAGAGCCAAGAAGCCCCCAAAGAACTTGGAGAACTATATCTGCCCTCCCGAGATCAAAATCACCATCAAGCAGTCTGGGGAGCAGAAGCTTTCCAGAACTGGGAAAAATAGCAAAACAGCTAAAGAGGAGGACAGATCACACTCGAAAAAGAAGGTAAGTCCTGTTCTTTCACCTATGTCCAGTTTCTCTCAGAAACAGAGGGAGAGGGGATGAACAAATCTTCTCAGATAATTTGTATCCAAGGCACAGTTTCTGCAAGATTTGGCCTTGGAGAAGCACAGGGCAGGCATCATCCTGCACAGCCACATATGCATCGGGAACGATCTTGAACTATCCTTCAGATGAACCAATTCAGAGGAGATCAAAAGTTCAACCAGGCCTCTTCTATTTTCGTATGTAATTGAGTTTTGAGATTAATGATTACACGAGTGAGAAATGAAGGAGCCCACTTCTAAACTGCTTTGTGCCTGAGCACTAATGCTGCAGCCTTTTGGCAGTTAAAGCATTCAACTACATTTTTAAAATAGAGGTATGTGCAYGGTGAACAATTGAATTCATTCCTGCATTCTGGGTGATGGGCTCCATTATTCTTGATTACAGCATTGTGTGAGTAGCACTATAGTTATGCTACAGAAAATACTTCCATTATAAGTCTCATTTTCTTCCAGATGCATATCATTTTCTTGAAATATCCTTCTGCAGAGAAATTTTTGGTACTTTGTCTGGGTGAAAATTGAGGGTTTTTTTTAATTTTCTTTTTTTCACTTATTCAAGGATGAGAAAAGAAAGGAAGAAAATCCTTTCTCCGCGTGAGCTGTTTTCAGGAGCACCCTTTTGATTTGCTGTTGGYTTTATTTTTCTGTAATGTCGCCTACACTTAGTACATGGAACAGATTTAGTTTGAGTGCTTTAAGGAGCGCTGGTGGGAATCCAATTTTTTGTGTTGGTGSTATTTTCTGTCCTAGACATTAGCCAAGTAGTTTTGGTTGGGTCACAGTGAAAACACTTCACCTCTGCCTCCTCAGCAGCACGTGGGCTTCATGATGAGTTCAGACAGGAGCACAGATTTGATAAAGCACACAGGAGTGTGTTCAAAACCTGGACATATCTGGGATTTAGGCACCCAYTGGTTGGGCCTTGGGTCATGGCTTGGTTTTCCAACTCTTGCAGCTTTCATCCCTTGTCTCCCATGATGGGTGATGAGTGCTCAAAGGCTGCATGAAGGAAGCTGACTTCCATGACCTCTCCCTGGAGAAATCCTCCTCGGCAGATTGGCCTAGACCAAAATTTTCATAACTCAAAATCACTCTTTGAAGCATCARCATTTCCCACTGACTCATGGCAGAGCCCAGGGAGATTAACACCACTTACTCTTAGAGCTCTTTTCTTACAAGCTAAACTTGAAAACAAACCAAAAAAGCACCAAATCAAGGGGATGATTTTTTTTTTCTCAGAATCTTTTAAATGGTGTAGTGTATAGGCATGAAAGAAGCAGTTCTTTTTAACACAGGGAGGCTGGGCCCTATAACACTTTGAGAAAAGGTTTTCCCACCTATTAAAAAGAATGGTCTGCCTTCTTAGTACCAAACAAGGTCTAATTTCCACGTTTCCTGTCCTGCCTGAATGCTTGTAGAGATCTCAGGGGAAGCAGCAGTTTTATGAGGCTGTGCTTAGTGACAGCAAAAGTGTCACAAGCAATCCTTCCACAGCCATGTAGAGAGTAAAAAAGAACTGCAAACCACTGCCTACCATGCGTGGACTCTGGAGAATATGACTGCAAAGAAATCACAGCCTTCGTTTCTGTTTATCACCCAGTCAGATGGGCATGGAAGGTGTGTTCTTTTCTTTATGTGGTCACCCGAAAAGGTTAAATAAATAAACCTAAGTATAAGGAAGAAAAATACAAAAAAAAAAAAAAAAAAAAAAAAAAAAAAACCAAACAAAAACCAAACAAACCCAGTGTGAACAATAGCTTAAAAAGCACCTTGTGGCACGGCTGTGCTCGGGGTGATGACTTTAATTGCAGGAGGATAAGGAGTTTGAAAGAAACAGATCACGGCTCAGACGGGGCTTCATCCAGCCTGCGCCTGTGCCGTGAGGTCCGAGCTGGCTGGAGCTGAGCTCACACACACCCTGTGCTCAGGCTGGGAGCGCTTTGGGTCAACACTGGCCTAATCTGGCCATTAAAACAAACAAAAAAAAACCTCACCACCCAGCAGGTGGATGCTCTGAGCAGATGGGGAGAGGGCTGCTGCCCCGGTGCACCATTAGCATAACACCCAACGGCTGCCGCGCAGCAGCTGCCGGGCCGCAGCTGCGACAGAGATGTCCCCAGCAGGGCTCTGCAGGACCCCAGCGCTGGGGTCTCGAGGGGTGTGATGCCTGGAGACCCCAGCCTGCATCGCCAGCGTGGGCAATAACCTGGGGAATCACCTGCAGCCCTGCAGCCGGAGGGATTTCACACACACCTGCACCTCGGCTCGTGGGGTTCCAGGCTGTGAACACCTCGCATCGAGGGGTGATCAAAGGCATCATGGCAAGGGAGGCTGGAGTCGAGKGGGGAAAAAGTTCCAGTGCTGGCACAGTGATTTATTCCATGGCCAGTGTCTATCTTGTGGCGGGCACGTAAATTTTTTTTGGGGAAGACAACTAGAAGGAAGAGCCAGTTGAAACTCATGTGGAGCCGTAGCTCTCTGGTCCATCTGTGTGTTTCTCTGGAAGAGCAGAGCACACAGGAACCTCCTGCGTGTGTTTACAGAGCCATTGAGAGCTGCAGTAGTGGTTGTGGAGGGGAAAAAAATAGCGATTTGTCACATTTAAATGGTTTTGGCGGTTTTGAAATTTCAGCGTTAGGCTGTTTTGATTGCCTGTTGCTTTAATCAGCACAAGCTCCAGAAAAGCAGCTCCTGGCAGCAGAAGGAGGGAACAACACATTTAAAGAGTGGGACAGACCTTCAGCTGGCATCAGGCCACTGTCCTTTATGGATTTTTGCCAGGAGGGTTTGGCCCAATGTACACATTTCCCTTGCACATGGGAGTATTATTTGAGTTTACCACCTTGCTCATGGATGCAGAGAATATAAAATACTGAGCTGCATTCACTTTTCTTATGCCTCTGGTGGGTGGGAGTGCTTGTCCTGCTCATCATGGAGTAGCACCCAAATTTATTTTTCCCCCTGGGGAAGTGCAAGCTCTATCAGGACTTGAAAAATCCCCTCAGCTTGTTGCATAATATTTCCAGCTTCATCTCCAGCAGTCCCCAGTGCTTTGAAATACCACTTCAGCATTCTTGCAGGAGTTTCAATACACACAGCACAGAGAGCAAGTAATGAAAACATGGAAGCAATTTAAGTAACAGCATGTGGGTACACAAAGGACTGGTAATGCCAGCAATGTAGAAAGGGACTGTGAACTGGGGATATAGCATTTATTCAGTGGCCACTTAGGGAGGAAGAAGATATGCCTGTTCCTAAGCTTTACACTGCTCTGCTAATTAGGCAATAGGGGTTAGTGCCTGATTTCTAAAGCTGTGGTCCAGAGAGCAGCGGTGATTAGAAGGGGACTCTGTGGAGTGCCACGATGCTCATGTGCTGAGGCCCGGGGTTTTTSCCTTTGATTCCAGCTGCTGCACTATATTAAAAGACATAAACATACATTAAATACTTTCCTCATGTTGCTTTTCCGTGTGAGCAATCGCCCCAGGGATGTTATGTGATCCTGAATGGGAGGGGAGGGAATTCAGGAGAGGATTTTGCTGGGTGCGGTTGCTGATGCCCTGGAGTGGGGAGGGAGGCAGGGGATGAGAGACTACAAGCGTTGGGAACCTCTGYTCTGCTGGCTGGGATGCCTGGCTTCAACCCAACAACTTTTGGGGTTTCTTTACAGTCCACACCATGCCAAGTTCCACATTGGCTTCCACTTGAAAAAAAAAAAAAAAAGAATAAGGGCAGTTTCCTAATCCTTTTCCTGGGGCTGCTCAGAAGTTGAATCGTGGCTTGAGCTGCTCSTCTGGCTGCCTGTGTGGCAGTTGGAAAGTGCACAAATGTTCTGTAAGAGTTTTCTCTTGTTTCAGCCCCTTGGCACCTGGGGATGGAGCGGGCTGAACCGTTGCCACTTGTAAACCCACAAATAGCTCCATTTCATTCAGTCTGATTGGAGAGGGAGGGAAGAGCCAGRAGCCCAGAGGATGTCCTGCTGGCATGTTGGCAAGCCCTGCAGCTGCTGCTCTCTCACCTGCAGTAGGGTTGCTCAAGTCAACCACCTCGGCAAYGCTAAAGGTGCTTTTTCTGTCAGATAAAGAAATGTGTTATCAGTCTGGAAGAACGCTGAGATTGTGGCACCAAATGCAATGAAGCAACCCACCACGTTCCCTGCCTACCATATAGCATTTAAGAAATCCCAGATGAACAGTTATTTCTCTGGTTTTGTTTTATTTCCTTTTTTTGTCCCTTCCTCGCATTTTTTTTTCCCTATTCTCTGATGTCTGTAAACACTTCATTTTCCACTCCTTCTTTMTTTAAGCACAGCCTGACAAAGGTTCTTTGGAGCTTTCATCATATACATAAAGTCCTTCTTCAGAGGATGTAAGCTTGTGGTTTTGTAATTACTACTGCACTAGGGGTTTTTTGAGAGCTGGGGATGGGTGAGTGTATTTTATTGTTGAGAGATAAGCACAGCAGCAAGTCATTTGGAAGTAAAGCTTCCTTGTGTGTAGTCAGAGGAAACTCCATCTCTGGATATTTTTGCAATTTTTTTTTTATTTTTTGTTTTTTTTCTTTGAGTTTCTGTAGGTGCCATTTGTCTACAGGAAGCAGTTCCAACACTTCCCCCCACCACCTTGAAATTCAATTCACATCTTCCTTTTCCCTGCCACACATGTKCAGCTTTCTCCAGCGATTCACCTTTCCTTGAGGACTCTCTCATTCACCATTGSACTCCTCCTTCTTCCCCAGAAGTTCAGGAGCGCCTCCCCTTCTCTCCTTCCCCCTTCCCTTTATTGATGACTGCACATTTCACTTCCCCTCCAGGTTCTCGTGTGCATCCACAGCTCTTGCTGCATTGCCCCCGTGCTGGACTCATCTCCCTGGTGATTTGTGTGCATGATCATCCAATTGCTCACCGTGCATGMTCATCCCTCTTTGCTAAGGGCATCCCTGTGCAAGATGTCACCTGAGTCAGCTCTTGCTGCTTCCATCCCAAACGTGGCTCGGGGAGTTGATGTAAGCGTTCTTTCCCAGCGTTCTTCCACAGCAGCTCAGCAGGGAAGAGAAGGCACTGGTGTGTTAGCATTACCTGTTTGAAGTGGCAGGGTTGGATTTACAGCTGATTTTTCTTTATTTCCCACCCCCCAAAGGATGAAGCATCCCCAGTTCCTTCATCCTGGACCAGTTTCTGTGCTGATTTAGCCCCTGTTYTTTCTCAGTAAAGCCTTGAGGCAGCTGTGTGTGATGTTTGTGGTGGGGACCTGGAGCTCACACCAGCAGAGTAGACCTTGCCCCCTTCCCAGGTTCCCATCATAGTAGAGCCCCAGAAATGCCAGAACAGTGGATGATTGTTCTTCTAGCTGCCTCCAAGGTGAAACCAGCTCTTGAGCAGCTGAGAGATCAATTCTGAGCTGCTCTAACAGGCACCAGGCTYCTGACATTTTTACACTCCTTCTGCACAAGCATACGGGTTTTTTTTACACTCCTTCTACACAAGCAAAGCTGCACAAACTCAGCCCTTTGATACTCATCCCAGGCTTCCTTCAGGCTGGCTTTTCTCTCTGCTGCATTGTTGAAGGCACAAATGAAGCAGCTGCAGTTTGGTGGTCTCCCACMACAAGTATCTTAGGCTCACCACAAAAAGAGAACAGGAATGAATGTTTGGGGTTTTTTTTTAGGGGGGGCTGTGAAAAATTCATTTCTTCACTGAAGAAACCAGTTTTTCTAGGAGCTGGGAACCACTTAGGTTCATCTTGGTCCATGAAGGCACCTGAGGTGCTCAGACAGGGAGCTGAGACATCTTGATCCCCCACACAGCCATCTGGAGGAGGATGGTCCTTCCTGAAGGTTCAAAGCCTCTCTGTGGAGAGCTGCAGGGCTGGATGCCAGATCTTAACCCTTCCTTCTCCTYCAAAGCTTGCTAGAGAAGTGTCCATCTTTCATCATGTCCTGGATATCTTGTGACAGGAATAAGGCAGAGTGCCTTTTCCAGCTCAGTGCTCTGCCTGAGCCAGCTGATGCCCACCCCTCTCTGTCTGTCTGCTCCCAAAGAATTGTGACTGGTTTTTTTTTTTTTTTTTTTTTTTTTTTTTTTTTTTTTTTTCATCTAGTCAAGTGTGCATTAGAGAAGCAAACATCTGGCAGTGAAGGGATGGGCTGGGTAAATGTAAGCAAGCTTTTTCTGCTGAGCACAGAGTGCCAGACAAGGAAGACTTGGTTTATTTGGTTAGCTGCCATAKGACCATGGCTTGGGAAGGCTGTCTGTGCTGAGGACAGGTTTTGTTTTGCAGCAGTCTCTCCCTCCCACAGCCGAGGCTTTCAATAGCCCTCTGTGACATTTTCCTTGTTTGCTTGTGCCGTGTATTTCTCTTCAAACCATGACAAAATATCCACAGACCTGGTTTTGGGATTGAGGAGACGCTGCAAGGAATCAACTGGGACAAGTTGGACAAGGAATCAACTGGGACGTCTCCTCACCTGGAGATGCAGGTGGAGGACCCTGACCCAGATCCCAGACTGCAGGAGGAGAGGGGCACAAACCCTTGGCCAAGTCTGCACTATTTGGGAATCACCGTGGCCCCCAGGCTGATGCAGAGATGTGATGAGCAGCCGTGTGCTGCTGCAAACCGACTGTGTTTTCATTTGGAGGGGTTTTGGGGTGTCAGTCCTTCACATATGTGATCGTGTTCTTCCAGCTGCACCTTTGGGATGCAGCGCTTCCTTTCCTCCCCTTCCAGGCATGCCTGACCACAGACCTGATTTACTTATGGACTTTTGATCTTGAATTCTCTTTTCACACAAACGCACACTCAGAGCACACCCARCCAGCCTCCTCAGGCCATGTTTAATTCTTCACATGCTTCATACCCAGATGGGATTCTTGCTGGCCCCATTCTCCTGCTCAGCCAGCGRGACTGAGTGATGGACCCATCTTAGTTCATTTAAATGGAAAGTGTGGCTTTACCTGGTTTCCTTGGCTTCTCTTTTCTTTTGCTTCTTCTAGGAGAATGAAGCCTTGTAAAGTTGGTCTCTGACCATTCTCCTCTTATGTGACTTGTCTGGTGTCTAGGGATGAATGAACTTTTCAGCCAAGTCCTTTTTGGGASCCCCTCAGGGGTCCCTTTCTTCTGGATAGAGAACAATTTGAACAAAATGTGTTAGGATATTGTATCACAAAAACTGTGATTTTGCATCACTTTTCATCAAACAGGACAAAATATTAAAAAAAAAATTGAGGAGAGAGGATTGTGCAGGCAGGCAAGGATTTTGTGCATGCATTCACATACACACAAACCCAGTGTGACCATGTTAGCCTTATTTCCTTAGGAAACTGGTCTAAAAATATCCAGAATAAACATGCATTGTTTTGTTTTTTAATGCTGAGACTTTTCCAACTCTTGAACCTTAAAATTATTTCCATTTGAGATGTGACCCTGGAGGACAAGTCCAGCTAGCTGTGTTTTCATAGGAGCTTTATTTTACATTTCTTGCCATGACCTCCAACATGAGTCAAGCCAGTGGCTGTTTGCTTCTTCATTTTAGGACATAAAGTGCTATTTCTCCATCATGGTTGTATTTGGGCTCTGAGCTGAAGGTGGCTGCTATCAGGAGAGGGATTCTCAAGCTGTGGTGCAGGACACTGCTTCCCAGTAGGATGGGCAGCAAACTCTGCTTCTCCGGAATAAGTAGAGTAATATCGAGCCAAACATCTTGTTATTTTTCTTTTTCCTGGAGCTGTGGGCTACCAGAGGAAGGAGCAGCATGAGAGCTAAGGTGTCTTACTACAGGTTACAAATTAGGTTGTACATCTGAGATGTGGCTTGGACTGTGGCCAGGATGGGTTTGCTGAAGCTGAGGATATGGTCATTCAAGASAGATGGTCAACCACAGCTGCTTTTGAAGAAATAAATGGGGTTTTAAGGTGCTGTCCCACGTTGCTATCGTGCCTGTCCATGTCTGCATTGGTAGCTCCTGCAAGAAGGCATCAGGAGAGCGTGTCTTTCTGCAAGAGTTTAGTTTCACAAGCTCTGCAGAGGGGAGGATAAGTGTAGCCATCTTGTCTCTTAGAGAGTGTGAAATAGAGCAATGAGATCAAGTGACTCACTCAAGGAACCTGTCACAGGCCAGGTGAACACTCAGACCTTTTTCACTGAGCTGTGGTTGCTCAACCATGACACAGTTGAGTCTCCCAGGGGTGCCCTGATTTCCAAGCACTGAGTGCAGAGCTACTCTGGAAACCAGTCCTCTTCAAGCTGTCATTTAAACAGGTCAACTTGTTTCAAAATGGTAAACTCCCTGCGTCTCCACTGCTCACTTAAAAATAAAAATCATCTCAGGGAAGAGCTAGGGCTGGATGCAGAAATGAGGGGGTGGAGTTTTGGGGCCAGCATGCAATAGGTTGACCTAGATGCCCTTAATAATCTCTTCTGGTCTGTAAACCCTAAAATGTGGTAAGAGTTGAATGAGGAGTACCTGCTGGAGGACTCATTATCTTCTCATCAGTTTCTCATGGCTCTCTCTCACCTGGGTGGCAAGGTTTGCAGAGAGAGATGGTATCTTTTTATTGACACGGGGTGTTACAGAAACCCTGCCACTATAAACTTGGGTGGTTCATTGAGGAATTTCAGCACTTTGCAGCGYCCTAACTTCATGTGAGCTGCTCTCCCTCCACATGGCTGAGAGATGAGAATCAGCCCCGAGGGAACTCGTGGGTAATTTTGACTTGCCCAATGCTCTGGCTTTTGGAAGGAATGCAGTGGCTCAAGTGAATGAGCCAGAGGACATGGCCCCTCTCTGTCCACGCTGAGGACTCTGACAAGGAGAGGGCTGAGTGCTGGACTTCAATGTGTTACCGTGATCACACCCTTGCCTCGCTGCAGGGCAAGTCACCACCTGGTGCTGCTGTGAAAAGTCACTTCTGTAACGCGCCTGGCAAACATTTCCCAGGAGGATGTGCAGGAAATAGTTTCCTCATACCTTCGAGGTAGAGCTCACACTGGAATTTCTAAAGACTTTTATCACCAGTCTCCCCTGCTCCTCGGTGGAACGTTGTGCCAGCTTGGGTAGCTTCACCAAAATTTTACCTGCTGTATTTCCTGGTGTGTAATTTGATGAAAGGTCACCCTTAAGAYTGAGGCAGATATTTTTCCCTCTGGGGGCCAGCAGCACTAACAGAGTCTTGATCAGCCCTCATTTCTGCCTCCCACCAAATCCTACTCAGCTGTGAGGACAGTCCCTACATTAGTCACCTGCCTAATCTGTATGAACAGGGAGCTTGAAGGTGCTTCTTGATTGCATCTTCCATGGGAGCTGTTGCTGTTGGATTAACAATGTATTTCACTTCTCTTATCCCAAGTTGCGTGCAGGTTAGATGGGAGTAACTAATTTGTCCCGTCCATTTTCTGACACTGTGTCCACCAGCACACAGCTGGTGAGGTTCTCTTCCCAAAACCAGCCTCTCGCTTTCTTTCCATGGGATACTTTCCTTCAGTAATTTGTGCAATCAGCAGGACAAATTCCCTCCAGCCTTTTCTCTCTCTGGTCTTAATTCCATTGCATCACTTGTAATTATATTCCTGATTCAAACTGGGGGATGAAAAAAGCCTGCTTGCTTCTGTGATACAGCACAGGGATGGCAGGGGAAATGGGGCCAGGGTGCTGGGGAGGGATGGATGTGTCCTTGGGTCACGGGCTGTGGGCAGGAGAGGCTGTGAGTCACAGGGATGGGGACAACGAGGTCAGCGCTCCATGGTGTGAAGCACAGGGCAGCCCTGGGGTGGGGCAGCACATCCTGTGCTGATCCCCGTGCTTTGGCTGGCAGCTGTGGTGTGTGACCAAGCCCTGCCTCATCCTTGGAGCCAGTTGGATGCTTGGGATGTGGGGCTCTGGGCTCTGCTTGGGGTGCTCTTGAAGGTGAATTTGTTAGCTAGAGGGACGAGGGTGTTTTAAAGAAAGAGGAGGGCAGCTTGTCAAAGACAGCAGATGCTCAGCCTGAGGGATTTGAGTGTGATAGAAGGGCTGGAAGTGACTTATCCTCACCTTCCTGCATTTGCAGGGGTTCATATCACTGACATATATGCAAGAATTTGGTAAAGTAGCACAGTTGCAAGTTACTGCCTAAAATAAGCCATTTACTGTCTACCATCGATTTGGCTGCTGAATTTCATTTCCACCTGCTTAGAAGTTGGTGTTGGGGATTGTCCTAAGGTGTTGAAAAGGTGGGAGATGGAAAGCTTATCTCTTTTCAGTCTATCTGGCCTGACTTAATCTAATATCCTTAGCACGAGCCCGTGGGGTACAGCAGCTGCATGCTGGAGACAGGAGTCGACTCAGTCCATCCYGGCCACATGGTTTAATAGGCCCATGAAATCCCTGGGTCAAAGGCCAGCCACCATGCCCATCTTTGTCACATCTCASTGATGTGTATCCTGGCAGGTTTTTCTTTTTGTTCCTCCCCAGCATGGAAAGAACCATCTGCCGGGTTGGCTTTCAGAAGAATTTTGAAAAATACCAATTTCCCTTTGTTGAAAGGGGTGTGTGTGTGAGGGGGTGGGGGCACACAGGACAGAAGGAGGAAGGAGAGCCTGACCTAAAACCAAGCCAGTATTTTCAGGGATTTTAGAATAGCTTGCATTGTGTTTTCTACTCCCCAAGGAAGGGTTGTCCTCTTTCTTCTTTTCTCTTTGATTCGATTCCCTGCCACTCTGAGAGCAAGTCAGAAGCTGCAGCTGCTGCTGTCAGCTGGGAAGGGAGTCCCCTTGTTTAAAAACCATGTGTTAATCCCTGGTTAGAAAAAGTAGCAAWGCTTTATGCTCCCCTCACGGCCCCCTTTTCTCTCTGCATCTTCCCTGACTGCCCAGTGCCTTGCCACTTGTGTGAAAACAGATGCAGGTTGACACCAGAGACACTCAGCAAGAACCACAGGTCCATGGAGGTCTGTAAATAAATAAGCCTAAGGGCTGGACAGAGTGACCAAATATAGTTTTGAGTGCAGAGCGGGAGTCAGAAAGGGCAAGCACTTTATGAGGTCTGGGGTAAAATTGTGGGGACCTTCAGGGATAAGGGGAGGTGTTTTTGTCGAGGCTGTTGGACACAGATGGGTGGAAGTGTTTGCTCACAGGGCCTGTGCTTTGTTCCCGAGGAAAAGCCAGCAGCCCAGTGGGAGAGGAATTTAAACAGTGAGGTAAGGAGAAAGGAGGATTTGGGCTCTGCCAGATGGGGACAGCCACGYAGGCAGCGCTGGAGAGGGTCTGATGGGTAAACAGGAGCCCTAAGGGKCTCAGGAGCTTTGCCATCAGGTGTGACAACACAGCACTGAAAGGTGAATGCAAAAGGTGGCCTGAGGCTGAAATAGGAGAGAAGGAAAGGGGCTTGATTTTGACCAGTAAAAAACACCCTCCTAGTTTTCCTAGTGGAACAAGGAAATGAATCAACAAAAAGATAGGGAAGAAGGACTTAGATGATGGATGGTACTAACAGAAAATTGAAGGCAGGGCACTGTAACTGTTATAGATCATACAATGATCTGGGCTGGAAACCCTTGCCACAGGCAGAGACAACTTCAGACCATGTCATGTCTGAACACTGCAAAAGAAAAGCAGAAGAGAAAAGAAAGCGGATTTTCAGCTCCTTCCTAAGGTTTCCAAGCAGAAAATTGAGGCAGATGGAGGTGTCTCACCCAGGGCCACTGGAGAAGCCATCCCACCATCCACAGCCCCAAATACAGCGAGAACTCCATATCCCATCCCATTTCTTGTCTGATCTGCCGTGTTCCCACCACATCCCAGATCTCCCATTCTCATCAAGAAGCACCAGGGCTCTTTGCATCCTTCCCCGGYGCTCTGGCGGGGGCACAGCGGCGATGCCACCCACCATGGCGCAGGTGGGACTAAGTGCCACGCTCGGGTCCTTCCCAGCACATCTCTGGTGACCTCTGCTCCCCAGGTTGGGGACAGGAAGGAGCCAGCGGCCACAGCCTGCACCCCACGCCGCTGCAGCGCCTTCCCCGCCGCGGCCCCTCGTTAATAAAGAGGTGTAATTGGGAGCTCTCCCTCCATCCCGTCTGGTGTGAGGCCATTTGTGTGCCGGAGGAGGAGGGGCAGACCCAGCACGGAGCGGGGGATAGAGGGAGGGAAATCTCCTTTGTTTGTTCAAGTAATTTAAGGCCTCAGATGTTTTGAGAGAGAAAAGAGAAGGAGAGGTYGATCGGTGCTGGCAAAGGTGTGCTCGCGGGACGTGAAATTATCCCGATAGCAGAGGGGAGGACAAAGTGCAACAAAAAAAAAAGTGTGGATTTAAGCATTTTGGGTTTGCTTCTTAAGTTTGCCAGGAGAGATGTGAGTCTTGGAAGCGCCCCAAGCAATAACAAAAAAACAAACAAACAAAAAGCTGACCAACTGAAAAAAAAAAAAAAAAGAAAGAAAGAAAAGCAAAAAAAAGAAAACGAAAAGAAGTTTGGTCTGCTTAGCTGAAAGTAAGCATAGGAGAGTTGCTGGGTTTTGCAGCTAATGAATTTTGCTTGTGCTTCATATATGTTAGCACATTGGAGTCAAGTTTTTCTGCTTTATGTGTACTAACACACTGCCTTTGGTGTTGTGATTGCAGCCCTCCTATGCCTCCCCATTTCCCATCAACCCCGTTAGACATCTCTTTTCTTAAAATGAGAATGGAAAATCAAACAAAACAAGTGACAAGCATTCTTCTGTTCGTTTTAGGTTGAAGTAAAACTCGCATTTGAGCCTCATTGAAAGGCCTAAACTAAGTTGAAAATGTCTGGGCTGTGAAGGGCGGGCTTTGCCATTGAAACCCTGGTATTTTAACTGTGTGAAAGTTGGAGAAAAATGCACATGGGATATGCAGAATTTATTTTTTTTTTTTAAGTTAGAGAATAGGGTAATGGTGTGAAAGAATGAATTAGTTATGGCAAATCTTATTAGTGTCCATTGTAAGCAGAGAAGCAGAGACATATGGGACCACTTGCAAAATTATTTCTTGTTTATTCAGCTTCGTAACCGAAGCAAATTTTTTTGCATAGTGTCATTTATTTGGCAACTGGAGGGGTGTGGAAGGTGTGTGTCTATGAAGCAAAAAGGGGGGAAGGGGGGCACAGTATTGGTATTCCATTAAAACTGATGCTCAGTGCTTTGTTTGTCAGGTTTTGGCAAGGCTTTTTGCTTTGAAAGCCATTCAGAGAGGATCGAAGCAGATGGCAGGGAGATCCTGTTTGTGTTATTTTTGGACATTCCCATTGAAAGTCTCAGATTGTTGTCCTTTTCCCCCCTCCCCCCACTCGTGTGTGTTTTTCTTTCTTCCTTCCTTTCCCCCTTTCCTTCTTGAGAACATTTTTATTTTYTAAAGCACATATTATTAATCACGCAACATCACCTAAAAGCTGCATGATTTTCTGATGAACCGAGCTGTGGCTAGTTTATTTCTGCCTGTCTAAAATTGGACAAAGTGGTGGGGAGACTGTCTCCTGAAGTGTCACAAGCAGAGTTAGGAGAGCGAGCTGGGCAGGGGCGGGAAGCCAGGCTGCTTTTTCATGGGGTTCAGCTCATTTTGTGGGGTTCAGCTCAACAGCAGCTGCATTAAGACCAGGCAGAAAGTTTAGATCAAAGGTCTTTGATAAAACAACGTCAGTGACCCCCATCCTTTCCAAGCCCTTGTGCTGGAGAGGACCAGCCGTAGGTGGACTGGAAAAATGAACTGGTCCCTGRCTCTTTGTGGTGGCCTTCCCATGTCACTGGTCTTGGGTTCACTGGTCTCAGCAAGCCCAGAAGGCTTTTGTTCTGCCATCATCAGCGCCCAGATTGTGGAAGGGAGAACTTCATTGCCTCTCATTCCTGGTATAAACAGCTTCCCTGAGCAGTAACTTACTCCAAATAACACCACTGGAAATGTCTGCAGCGCTTCCCACGTGGAAGCCTTCACAGAAGCCCTCCWCAACCTTTGTGCAGGCAATCCAGGAAAGCTGAGCCTGGTCCAATCAGTTAAAGCACTTGGCTAGCCCAGGTCTATCAGCGAGGAAGAAGGATGGGAGGTCTTGGCTGCAGCTGGTATCCAAAAGTTCAGGTGATTCACCCGAAGCTCCTCCAGATGATTAAATCTCTTAARCTAAGCTGGAAATGTCGAGGAAACAAGCTTTCTCATGCTCGTTCTGCCAGTGGGTATTCCCAGCTAGAAGCAGATATTTAAATCCTCAAATCTTTACATCAGATGATATTAGAGGTGCTTTGGCACCAGAATAATGGTTTACAGGGACATAAAGCTCAGGCCCAGAAAAATAAGCAAATTAACTTAAAGGTTTCACTTTTGCTACTGTAACACTGAGAAGTTTCAGTGTCGGTTGTGTTTGAGTTCAAGGTGATGATTCATCTTGGTTTTTAGATTGATTGAACCTGCATACCCACATCCTCAATCTTTTTTTTTTTTTTATTTTTGTAACTGGTGCACTGAGGGAACCCACTTCAGAAACTCTCATTTTGTTCTTAATTGAATGAATGCTTAGAAATCTTTCATGTGCTTTGCAGCACCTGTAGTGAGTTTCATGTGAGTTTCAGCGCTGTAGTTGTATGGTGATAGTGGGTGACCCGTTATGTGTCAAGCAATGTCCCTCGAGGTGTGTTTTGCTGGCTGGAATAAGCTCTTGAGGGGAAAAAATAAACCAAACCAAACCAATCTTCGCTTTCATCTCACTGTTATCACTTGCTAGACGCTGAACATCCTCTTGGCAGGATTTTTGCACTGCAGTGCTGACTTTTATGCCTGCCTTATTGAAGTTTGGCAACTCCTTCTTGTTACCTACTGGACCAGCCTTCTGCTCAGAGGACCTTCCCCTGYTCCTGGGGTGGCAGGGCTGCTCTGCCCAGTGAGGATTTCCCTTCCAGAGCTTCCAGGGATAAGGGCTTTCCTTAATAAGGGTCTGGCACTTTGAGAAAGGAGCCAAGCAACAGTCTCAGCCTAGACAAAAGGCAAACTCGACCTACTATTTATGTAGTTACTTAAACATGATTTAACCTAAATAATGCACACTGTGACTTGGCCGGGGGAGAGGGGGAAGGGGAGGAGAGGAGCTTGTTTCTAATGAGCCRGGAGACAGCACAATTAATTACATATGAAGGACAGATAACTGACAGCAAACTGTCTACAGTAGAGAGAAACAAAATACCGATGTGAACAATTAAAGCGTCCATGTGACGGAAGGGTCAGCAATTTCTCATAGAGCGGGTGGTTGGACACAGCCCCCGGAGAGCCACGGGGGACGCTGGGCCAAGCAAGAGGCCAGGTGGGCAGAGGTTTTGGGGTCCTCCACCATCAGAGCTGAGCAGGCRTTTCTGAGGCTGACAGGCAGCGCTCTGGGCATTATTTTCATCACATGTGTTTCTGACAGTGGAACCGTGAGCTACTAATCTCAGCAAGGCGTGAGGAGGGAGGAGAGCAGCGAGGCAGCGGAGCAAAGGCTCCACGGGCAATTAGGTACCTGCCTCAGGATGCTGCCAGCTGYGTGAAGGAGAGCTGAGATGATGGAGGCTTTCCTCCCCCTTTTCCTTTTTTCCTTAAAAACTGTTAATTTTCCTCGCCGTCACCCAGATGTGGGAGCACAAATCCCAGCTGCCGGCAGTTGAATCCTTTGAGGAACGCGGTCAGAAATTTCCACCCTCTCTGCTCCCCCTCCCTAAACTGCAATGAAATCTGGCCTAACTTATCACTGACAGCAGCCCTTTCATCCTCCCCTCTCTGCCAGCCCGTCCTGCGGTCAGCCCTTGGCTCTAAAGGTCTGAAGGTAAAGGCCGATGGATTAGCCTAGGGAAGGGCCAAAGGTTAAACGAGCAGGGCCAGCAGCATGCAAAGGGCTACGATTGAAATATTTGCTGAATGCTGACAGGCAGCAGAATAGAGGCAGACAAGTGGCAAATTCCTGTTTTCTCCTCTAATTGAGAAAATATTTTGGGTGGTATTCGGGCAGGCTGMGGATCGAGACGGGGAAAGTCAGCCAGCTGCACAGGAAAAGATGGGACGGCTTCTGTAAAAACACCATTCCCAAAAACCTGTTTCCAAAAACTTTGCACTTATGCTTGCAGAAATCCCTTGGAGCCTGGGTTTTGCTTGGTTATTTTTCCCATGCAACTGCAGTAAAAATGCTGCCCCTCTAAACTCAGCTGTCTCACAAGAAGAATTTGATCAAGTCCCAATATTTTTGCAGCTACAGAAGTSTTGTTTTTCAYAGAATCATAGAAAAGTTTGAGTTGGAAGGGACCTTCAAGACCATCTCATTCCAAGCCCCTGCCATAGGCAGGGACATCTTCCACTWGTCCAGGTTGCTCCAAGCCCCCTCAAACCTTTCTTTGCAAGCCCAGCTCATTTCATGGAGTGGCTACCGAGAAAAATCTGGGTTTTGTGAGGATCCATCTCTCACCTGCTGGACAGGAAATTAGTGAGATTTGATGGTGTATTGATAAAACATGACAACCACTCAGCCCTTGATTTTATCTGCTTRCAGCAGGGATGACACCCAGCTGTGTTTCAAGCCTGTGTAATGTGTGATGCCCATGTGCCTGGACAGGGCTACTCAAGTAATTTTGGAAGTGAAGAATGAGAAACTGTGTTTGTCTGGCACATCACAGGTCAGCTGCACTGATTCCTGCCTTCACCCAGCCCTCCTTGCTTGCTCTCAGATGCGGGTGGGAAGCTCTGGTGGCACTTGTGAGGAGGAAATTCCAGGTTGATGTGACCCAAAGCAGTTMGGTGGCCTTTCACACCCTGACATCTTCCTTCAAGGGGTGATTTAACCCTGCACRTCACCTCAGCCCTAAGCCCTCTGCCTCCCCCTTCCCCAAATGCTCCCTCTAAAGCTGATAACGTACTGAGAAGGTTTTAATTAACGCAATTTCCTTCTTTCTTAGAAATATGGTSTTAGTTAAGGAGTCCGGGAGCAGGGGAAGAAAGATGTGAAAAGAAACAGCTCCCTGAGCCAAAAAGCAGCATGAGGGTCAGCAAAGTTTACGTTCCCTTCTAAATGTTCTTGTCATAAAGCTGGGAGGCTGACTTATAAAATGTTTTCTGGAGCATGCCATAGCTGCAGCGGAGGARGGTTTTGGCAGGAGCATACCCTGTTTGTGGCCAGCAAGTTGTGTTGCATTTGGGCTCTTGGAATCCTCTTGTGCTCCTTAAAGATGCCCAAGACCCAGTCAGGAGACTCCTAATTGTCAAGATGGGCTTGGTTAAAGCTTCAGCATTTATCAGCAGCTCCAAAACTTTGCTGCTGAGCAAAAGGAAGGAGAGCTGGCCTGTGTTTGTGGATCARCTCCCAGTGAGGCACGCTGAGGGCGGCCAGGGCTCCGTTCTGCTGGCCATTCAGCTGCTCCTGGAAAGCAGTTGACAGGGTTGGGGCAATATTCCTGCTGCTGGAGCAAGGCTGGGGATGATTCTTTGCCTGCCTGTGGCTGTGAGGCAGCTGGYGTGYTGGTCACTCAGCACTGCAGATTTCTGGGATTCAGGAGGGCTGGGATGGGAATAAAGGAGCGCAGTCACCACCTTATAGTGGGGAAACTGAGGCACTAACAGAGAGTGGGGAAGGAAGCAGGGCTGGGGAAGGGTCTGGAGCCCCAGGAGCGGCTGAGGGAGCTGGGAAAGGGGCTCAGCCTGGAGCAAAGGAGGC
Source organism: Malurus melanocephalus (assembly GCF_030028575.1). Lineage (NCBI taxonomy): Eukaryota > Metazoa > Chordata > Aves > Passeriformes > Maluridae > Malurus > Malurus melanocephalus. Next base: position 728,194 of record NW_026623317.1, read on the forward strand.
TCCGGGGGGACCTTGTGGCTCTGCACAACTCCCTGACAGGAGGGGACAGCCGGGGGGGTCAGGCTCTGCTCCAGGGAACAAGGACAGGAGGAGAGGGAACGGCCTCAGGCTGAGAGACTTAAATTAAATATCAAAAGTTGTCTTCACCAAAGGGCCATATCACCACCCCTGGAGGGATTTAAAAGCCATGTGGATGTGGCACTTGGGTGCATGGAGMAGTGGTGGCCTTGGCAGTGCTGGGGGAACAGTCAGACTCAATGATCCCAAAGCTGTTTCCCCAACCTAAAAGATTCCGTGGTTCTGTGCCTCCCTGTGCATAATGCTCTCKGTCAGCATGAGCTGAAAGTGAAGCCCCCGACTCATTCAGCCATCAAACCATCCTGCTGCCCTTAAATCACGGCTCTGTCTTGACCTTCCCTTACCCCCCTCAGTCTGTGCCCGGGCTGCACAAGGGAGAACAAAGTGACACTTGTTTGCCTCGTCCAAAGAGCTCACTCAAGCAGGTGATTGTCTTGCCTCCTTTTGCAGTCCCAAAACAAAGTGTTGAAGTGTTGTCCTGGGATGTAAAACATCCCATATATTCCCCTGGGACTGGATTTTTTGCTTTCTGGCTGCAACTKGCACTGAAAGGAAAAGAGGTCAAAATCACAGGATAAGGGAAATAATTCCCAGGTGCTGAAATTAGGAGAAAGATGTGAGCACTCATCCTCTGCACTGCTCGCAGTGCAGGAAGCAAGGGAGCTTTAACAGCTTTAGCTGCAGTCTCTAAAGGGCTGATCCTTCGTTTGTAATCCTGCCAGAAAAAAAAAAAAATCCCAAAAAACAAAAACCAAAATCAAACAAAAAAAATTTAAAAAAACAAAAAACACACCAACAAAAAACCCAAGCAAAAGGATAAGAAGTCAATCAAATTCAGTTAAAAACTTGTCATTGTTTACTTGTTTCGGGGATGTTGAGAGGCCAGAGGATCTGAAACCAACACAAACCCACATCTTGCAATAAGAGTGTCTTGTAGCAAAGAYCATAGTTCTCAGCCATGAACCCCTCTTCACCTCCAAAAGGGAAGTTTTTCCCTTCTGTCTTTAGCAAGGGAKGTTTGGTTTCATTTAATCATGGATATTTTCAGCACATGTGCTGCATCACGTTTGCATGAAGGTTTGGGGTTCAGATTCCAAAGAGTTTTGSATCTCCAAACCCAGGTGTATCCAGCATGCGAGCCAAAGAATTGGAAACATGGATTTTGTGGTTAAAATGAAAGTTAAACTTCCTCTGTTTTGATCTTCCTCCCTTCAAATAAAGGATATGACAGCACACACCACGCTCTGTGAGAAAGGGGTTAGCTCTACAAAGCACTTTGAACCCCAAAGTGATATCATTCATTTTGTTTGGCCTGTTCTGGTTTCCAGTCAAAATGAGAGCAACACAAAAAGATCTTGAGTCAGCGCTGCTTTTGGGTTTTTTTTGTTTAACTTTGAAACCCTAAAAATGAAAGGGCACTGAGACAGGAAATATAAACTGAAACTAAAAAGGAGTCTTGCAGAAGTCCAAGAGAAATGGAAAATCTAAAGTTTGCCGGGGTGTCTTCAGCTGTAATGACCTGAAAGCCGAGCTCACACCAGAGTGAGTAATTGTACTTTTTCATGTAACAAATTGTGCTTTTTCATGTAATAAATTGTACTTTTTCATGTAACAAAAAGGGAAGAGCTGCTCTCAGGGGACTGATGAATCTGGTCATCTCAAAAGTTCTGATTTCTAAAATGATTCCCATAATACCAACATCTTAGAGTATTGATTTTTTATTTTTTTTTTTTTTTGGTTTGGTGTGGTTTGGGTATTTTTTGTGGGGAGAGACAGACTACTTTGGGTATTGGTTTTCATGGGAAACTGAGGCTCGCAGCTGTAACCCGAGTTGCCACAGATTATTCATACATGGCATTGATGTCCCAAAAAGCTTATATTTCACAATTTCCAGGCTAGTGCCTTATCTTCCAGGCCATAATATTTCTCCAGGGCTGTCTGCTCAGTCTCTCAGGATTTTGTATCAAGAAGACCCAGTTTCTAACCAGAAATTTAGAAATTTGCCTCGATCAAAAAATAAATTTATTTATTGTTTTTTTTTCTCTCCCTGTGTGTGGTTTCTGGCTCTCAGGAACTCATTTCTCTGTCAGAAGTTGAAGGAGCCTCCTACAARCCCCATGACACAGAGTTTCAGCAAAGTAGGGACCAAAAAACAACTGTGTCTGAGTAAATGTCTTGTTTGKGTGATTGTAATCTGACTCAGAAGCCCAGACCTTGATTTTTATCTTCTCAGAGGAGTGGGTGGGAGGGATGGGCAATAACAGTTCAAAGCAATGCAGTTCTTAACATCTGGGGCTAAAAGGAGGGATGGTATTTTGCAGTAAGGGCTATAGATATCTCGATGTCACTATCCACTAGTTTGCCCTGTTGTAGCATTTTACAGCCAGATTAGAAGCTCAGATCATGCCTGCTTCCTACAGGAAATCTGCTTGTTTGGAATATTTTAGGAATCACAAATATACGTCACCTTTGCCCCGCTGGTTTTGCTTGTTGCACCTCTAGAAAATACATCAAGCAAGCTTGGGTGAGARGGATCAAATGTTAGAAAGTTGGTGAATTAACACAGGTGGAAGTTGATAAGTTTGTCAAGTTTGGTTGGAAGGATCTCCCTCAGATTTAACATGAAGAGAAAGTAGTCCTTACCTTGCCCCCACCCCCCMAAAAAAGTAATTTTTCTGTCAAAGAGTGCAAATGCGCAGAAATTGGAGTGCATTTTTTGGATTTCAGGCATTCTCAGAAAAACCTACACTGCCTTTGGGGAATTTAAATGAAAATAAACACGCTTTTTTTTGGCCTCATTTGGTCAGATAAGAGAGGTCATCGGGCAATTATTTATTCATTTATTTGTTCCTTAACTGACACCATCATTAAAACAAGCCCAAAMTGAAGATTTCTGAGCACTCGAGTTCCTCCTGCTGGTTTGATTCGGGCCTTTGAAGCTCCAGGCAAGCCAGGGAGGAGGATGGAGCCGTGTCTGCCAGTTCTCTGCTGCCCTGGCTGGGCTGTCCTCAGCCTCTGCTGGGAATTGAGGTGGTTTTGGTTGTGTTTTGCCTCCTCCAGGCAAGGCAGGCTGCCTGGCCAGCAGCTGGCTATCTCCCCGTGCTTGCCACTGATTAGCATGGAACAATTCTGTTCCCTGCAGTTTTAGCTCCATTTCCTGCAGCAGCAGGCAGGAGTAGGTTCAGGTCCAGCCTTGCACAGAGGATTTGTGGCCACTGTGACTCAAAGCCTTTAGGGTTTTTTGAGCTTCCAACATGGATGCAGGGACAGCTGACATGGGAAGCTGGGAGTGGAAAATGGCCCTAAAGCAACCCTAAAAGTGAGGATCTGATAAGAACCACTATCTAAGACAAACCTGGAGGCCCTGCACCAGCACCTCAAGATTCCTGGCAGGGAGCTGTGGGGCTGTCAGGATGGAGAAGCTAGATCCTCATAGAWTATCCTGGAATGGAAGGAATCCACAAGGATCATTGAGTGTCCTGTCCTGGCCCTGCACAGGACACCCCCAAAAAATCACACCCTATGCTTGAGAGCTTTGTCCAGATGCTTCTGGAGCTCTGTTGGGTTTGGGGCTGTGCCCAGCCACCCTCTTGGGGAAGAACCTTTTCCCAATATTCCATTTAACCTTCCCCTGACATGGCTTTGTTCGATTCTCTTGGAAGCCTCCTGTCACCAGGGAGGCTTCAGACTCCTCTCATATCTCTGACTCTTCATGCTGATGATGTGGTCAGGCTTCCTCGGCCAATGAGTGACAAACATCACAGTATTTCTGTCCCTGGATGTCCCTTTTGCCCCCATATTTAGGCATAATATGGCACTGAGGAGGCTTCTCTTTAAAGGTGATGATTGTCCTTTGGCCTTTGTGAGGCCAAAATGGGCAAACACAGTCCCCTAAGTTTCACCACTAGTGGTCTCGTAGCTCCTGGAGTTGAATTATCCAGGTGGAGATGGATTCCATATGCCTGTTTTAATCCAATATTTGGATGGGAGAGCTTTGAAGGTGTTAGGTTCTGTTGTATAAATTGAGAAGCTGCAGCTGAACACTTCAGGTGTGGTAGATTGGAGATGATCCTACTATTGGCTTGGAAAGCTACTCTCAGGCCCAGTGTAGAARCCCTACAGTGAAAAGATTTCTTGTCATTATACATTAGAGAAGGGAAGGAATCAGAGAGAATGGAAGTGATTTTCACAATGCAAAAACCACTCAGAGGGAAGGCAAGTCAAGGACCCCAAAATTTCTCAGTGTAACACCAAAGATGTAGTCATGAGGGAACAGCATCTTCCCTTGTCACAACACACAGATGCAGAGTATTTTAAAACCTYGCTACAGAATAGAAATGTGAAATAATGTGTTTTTGGGCTGGCTTGGTGCTCAGAAGCTGAAGCCAGAGAGGTGAAAGCTRGTACTTGGTGCACCTTGACCTGCCAGAAGTGCCATCATGGGGGTGGGCACTTTAGGGGATCTCCTGGAGCTTTCCTTGGGAGCTGCAAAATAGCCAGTGTCACCATTCTCTTCACAGGGTGAATTGTTTGGTTTTGTGGAACACTGTGACCCTAAAGGGGATGTGTTCATCAGCTTGGATGCCATTAGCTCAGTGTGGATTGCTCCCAGCTCCCACATCTCAAAACCAAAGTACAAGAAAAACCAACCCTCCCCTTCCCMGTTTTCCACACTGTGCCACCTTCCCATTGATTTTATTGCAGCTCCTTGTTATCCCTAATGAAAGAATTCTTATTTAATGGAGTATTGGACAGATTGTAGACAACATAATTCCCCTTTTCTTCCATCCTGTTTCTATGTAATAATGTAATATGATCTCAAGCAAGTCCCTCTTTGTTTAAAGGAATATCCAAATGGAGGAATCAGATCGATTGCTGTCTTTGTGTGCTTYTCTGTTCTCTGGAACACCATCCTGCTGTAGTAACATCAAAAGCAAAGACTGAGGAGCCTGACCTGGCAGGTGCCAGCTCTTGGGRATACAAGTGTTGAGCTGTAGGAAATATCTCAGTGGAAGCAATTAGGCAGAGGATAATGGATGGGCTGCAGTAAAGTAGGAGGGAATGGTTCCACAGAGGTGCTGCATGGCCAGATCGTAAATGGCAACAATGGGGCGAGGGTGGGCTGGTGATGTCAGCCAAACCCTGTGGTGAAACTCATCTCCTCAGAGGACTTTCTCCCTGGCTGTTCCTGCTTTTATGGGTTCCTAGACCTGGAGGCTCCACTGCAGGGTGGCTGCAGCAGTGTTAAAGATGTAAATGCTGCTGTGTTTTGGTTTCAGAAGAACTTCTGGTTTCTGTTTCCACTGYCACAGACTATTTTGCATTGACAAAGCACTTCCTCCTTTCTGACAGCAAGTGGGCTGTTTGGGTGGGGAARGAGTCACTCTCCAGTACCAGGCATGTGGTGTGCACCTTGGGGTTGTCTTGTGCAGGGCCAGGAGCTGGACTTGATGGTTCTTGAATGGTTCTTGCGGACCCTTCCAGCTCAGAACACTCTACAATTCTGTATTAGGGACCACCAGTCAAAAATCTGGGAAACTCAGCACAATCTTTCCTTTGGGGCAGCCCTTGCCACACTCTGCCTGYTGCTGTCCTATGTGTACAGGTGCAGGTGTAGATAAGGGGGACCSTAGGACAGACAACGCTCATGTGGGTCAGGGGGTGCAGGTGGAGGAATGATCATGTGTGAAAACATTCAATCTGCCCCGTTTTGTTCTGTTGTTGAGCCAGGCTGAAATGGRAAAACTCAGCCTTGAGTCAGGAGGTTGTGCCGTCAGGAGGATCATGTCCTCTCTCCATGTTTGGGAAGGACTCAGCTGTAGGCACACAGCTGGTGGAAATGYTCCTTCCCTAAAGGTTTGTGTGACACCTTTCCTTCTGGGGAGCATCTGTGCCAGCACACGGCCCCTGCAAAGAGCAGCTCTGCTCTTCCTTCCCTCCAGCCTGTCCCTGCAGGGGCTTCCCCTGCATGATCTCACACAGCTCTGGTGGTAATTATCATCATCTCATTGCTCAGTGGGGTTTGCCTCCATTGGAACCAATTGTATGGCTTCTGATACCCATCCACACAGGTATGCAACGTCTCATTGCAGTTAAAAAAGAAATCAAACAAAATCAGTAAAAGTTGTTGAAAAAGTAGTTTTCTTACACCCTAAGCTGTTTAAACAGCTTAGTATTGTCTGATTTAGAAAACCATTTTTCAGGTTAATCTATTCTTTTTAGCCTTGAAGTTTTCACTTCAGCTTGAAAAATAAACATAACTTCTATTATATTCACAGATCTGTTCCCACCCTGGCACAAATGTTTAGTGGTGGCCAGCCATGCAGTTCCTTGAGCCAGTCTCTTTTCTTTTTCCCTTTTAAAAAAACAACAAAAACAAACAAACAAACAAACAAACAAACAAACAAACAAACAAACCAAACAAAAAAAAAAATAAACAACCAAAAAAGAAAAAAAGAAAACAAAAAAACAACCCACCAAAAATCTCTGCTGTCTGCACTTTCCAGGGATTAATCTTTTCTTAAAACGTGCAGTGTGGAAATAATGGTATATTTTAGGATAATTYTTTTTCCTCTTCTGATTTCTTTATTGCCATTTTCTTTCTTTCTTTTCCTCTGGTTTTGCAGGGTCAGGAGATACGGAAATTAAGGTGCATCAAAATCTAATGCAACTTCCTCCTCTCACAGCCACACCTCTCCTTGCTCTAGCCTGTGCTTCTGCATGAAAAAATAAGGTGACTTGGAGATCTAAACAAAATCTTAGCCCAGCATCACAGACATCATGTTCTGAAGAATCTGCCAGCCCAGTTCAGGAGACRAGGATCTCCCTTTGCCTCCTCTGGCTGGAAGTTTCTTGGTGGGAATCTCCTTGCTGGAGTGTGGTGCCTCCTTGCCAGGGGAGCAGCACATGGGCTGATCTCTGTGAACAGGTTAAATAAACAGGACTATGTTTGGGTTAATTGTCACTGGTTCTACTGCTCTCCATTACTGATCTCTCTGGGAGCCTGGCCAAGGAGCAGATGCGAGAGACAGCATCATCACCTCCCTCATCGTCTTCATTGTGTCTGGATTTATCATTTTTCTTTTCCTTACCCACCCCCCCACACCCCCGACCCCTTTTTCTCTTCTTTTWTTTTCTTTTYTTCCTTTTTTTTTTTTTTTAACTTTTTTTTTCCTCTTTGGCTGAGCAAATAGGCCAGATGGCAGTGAGGGGAACAGACAACAAGTGAGCCATGGCATATGGGCAGCCTGTTTAATTTCAACTCCTGTTGGGAAGTGGCTTGCAGGGAGATAAGTCACAAAAGCAGAAGAGGAGGAGGAGGAGTGTGTGCTGGAGGGGAGGGGCAAGAGGAAGGGAAGACCCCTTGTGGGATGAAGGAGCCCAGCTGAGGGGAGTCCGGGGTGCAGGGAACTGAAACCTTGGCTACATTCCTGACACAAAGCAGTAAATTAGCTGTTTCCGTGTCAGTTTGTGCAGGAAGTCTTGTTGGCTGCACATGGGAAGGAGAGATGGGGATTTCTGCCTCAAATGAGGAGGAGGGGGAGGAGGAGGAGGAGGAGATGTCTCCGATTTCCATCTCACTCACCCTGTCCCAGGCAAGTTCCAGCCAGGTTAAGGATGTGGAGGCATTTGTCCAGTGGCAGAAGAGGAGCCATGATGCCCTAGATGACTGTTTTCTTTGCATTTAGGACTGTGTATAGTTTGCTCCTGTGGGCTTCAATGTGAAATTATCCAATAAACACTTCTTTGAAGCAAACGGATGACTTTTTACGTTTTGAAACAAAACAAAGCAAAAATTACCCAATACAAAATAAAAGACAGCTTAATAACAATGTCGACAGAGATTCCCCTTTCCCCTTTCCCTTCTGTTTTGGCCTTCATGTTTCTGTCTCTTAATTTGATTTTTGGTGTCAATATGCTAGCTATCAGCCTCTGGCTCTCTATTCACRTTGTTCATACATTTTGGATTTTGCTGACTGAGACCAAAGGGAGTCTTGCCTTGAATGTGTCTCAATGATTTAGGAAGAAAATTAGAGTGATTTGCACTAAAAATCACTGGTCTCCTGGCTTAGTTTTGATATGCGCAGACTTTGGGAGAGAGTGAGGAGAGGTAGGTGTACTTTCCTTACTTTTTATAAATGTGTTGCTTTGGCATCTSAGCTTCACTGAAATGTAGTTTAAAATGGCTACACAATTTAGGAACTTGAGAAGTCCTATTCCTGCCRATGCTCAGTGGATTTGGTTTTCCTTGGTACAGGCTCTCAGTGCCTCCTTCCCAAAGGCATTTTTAAAAATCACCTATTTTGGCCATAATTTTATTCTGTTTGCTCCTCTTTAATGGGAACAAGCACAGAATCCCAAAAGAATCATCACACACGTGGACCAGCTGGAGATCCGTGCCTGTCATCAGCACCCTGATGGGTGGATGGGGCTCCATCTCCATGTGGCYGTGTTTGGGATTCAGCTCTGAGCTCCACGCTTGTGCCTGCCAGGGTGGGAAAGCTCTACACACCAATTAGCTCTGGAARTCCTGACCTTGTTGGCAGGATGCAGACAATCCTGGGCCGCACTTGCGCTCTGCACAAAGAACTTTTTATGTGGCATTAATTCTGTGGAGAAGTTTTTATTCACTGGAGATTCAGCAGAGAAATGATTATGCATCGCTGGCTTGGTGGAGCAGAATTTTAACTTACAGCTCAGGCACTCCTCCACTGATTAGTTTTAACATGAAATAGAAACACAAGCCTGTGATTTATTGGTGAAATATTTAAGATAGATTGTTAAATTATTTAAATAGCAGAGTTTAAAGCAGGCAAGCTAAAGCAAATTTTTTTTWAAAAAGCAGTTCATCCAAATAAGAACTCAGTTTTCCTGAATGTGAAAATCATGTSTTTAGACTTGCAAGGTATCTGAAAAAGAAAAAAAAAATCCGCTCTATTACCCTCACAGTAAACTTAATCTTGAATCTTTCTCAATTGGATCCCTGAAGACTCTGTTTCATCTGCAGTGCTAGGAATTGTTGCAGCTTTCATCATTTCCTACCACATATTTGGGCACTYACCCAGACTGGACACACCTTTCTTCTTTCTAAGGATACTGAAGGAGAGGTTTTTGCCTTACTGTTGATAAACCAGATGAGGACTGCTCCAATCTTCTTGTTGGGGTTTGGATATCACCTAATCTTATCTTGCYCCTGGAGCTGAGTTTCCATCCTACCTTGAAAATGCTTGTGTGAATCTGCTATATTTGTCTTTGCCCATTTGCCCTCTGGCACCTGTATGATATTATCACAAAGTAAAAATAAAGATGTTTCCTCAAAGGAGGAGATACAGATCACRTTCACAGCGTGCAAAGACTCCAGAGTTGTGGCAATAACAGTGTAGACTCATGAAATAAAGAGTAAATAAAGCATAAAGATTTTGTGGAGCCTTAACATTCATTTCATAGAGGCACAGAACAATTTGTATTGGAAGGGACCTTAAAGATCATCTGGTTTGAACCTCCTACCATGGGCAGGAACACCTTCCACTAGATCAGGTTGCTCCCTGATGGAGCTCCCCAGGATGGACCCCATCCATCCCGGTCTTGAACACTTCCAGGGATGGAGCATACGCATTTTTTCTACTTTTTCCCCCTAACATGTAAGATAAAATACATGGGACTTGCGGCATCCTGAGGAGCGTTTAATGTCTTCAGTTTGTGCTTATCTAAGATTTTTCAAATTTGAGAGAGCYTGCTAGCTTCCTCAGCCATGTCTGTTCTGAATATCAGATCAGTGTGACACATGAAAAGCAAAGGCGATTAGGCTTTGACACGTCTTCAGAAAAAACTCATGGGAAATGTGCATCAAGACCCACAGACGGCTTTGAAAATTCCAGTCCTTTCTCTTCATCTACTCACATTTCAGCACAAAAAAAAGAAGTATTTTTCAAGTCTGACCTCCTCTAGAAAGCCCTCCGTCTTGGGCTGTGCATCCGAGAGGGAGARAACTTTCAAGGTCTGATTCTTTCAAATGTGGCAGCTGAAAAGAAGATAATTAGGACAGGCAAATCCAAACATTACTTTTGCAAGTGGTATTTATCTTTTTTTTCCCCCTGTGTATGTCTATATTATACTTTTCCACCTGCCTTCAAAGGAAAGCTGATAAAAAGGATTTGCTTGGCCTTTTTGTTGCTGAAGGGGGAAGGGTGCCATTTTTGTGTAGTGCTGCAAGACAGATTCTGCAAGTGAAACTACCCCAGCAGGGGCAATCCTGCCCGGAGGGGACAACTCCAGGGACTGAAGCAGGTTTTCTTTTTTTTTTTTTTTTTTTTTTTTATATTTCCTGAATTACTTTCTGATTTTAAGGTGTCTCTTTTTGTGCTGGTATGTGGACTACCATTGGAATTTTTCTTCCCTTTGCTCTCCTTTGTGGGTTTGTTGTGCTGTGGGACCAGGTCCTTTATGGCACGTAGGAGTGGGGTTTATGGAGCAATCAACTCCATCAGCAGTAGCGGCAATCGCATAATGCTTCTCTCTTTTGTAACAGATTTTGTGTGTGTGAGCTGAAAGTATGGCCGGGAGGGAAGGGGATGTGAAATGTTGTCTTTTTTTTTTTTTTTTTTTTTTTTTTTTT
>NW_026623317.1:738935-741295 GCF_030028575.1 Malurus melanocephalus
TTTTTTTTAAGTTGGAAAGAGTCTGCCTGAGTTCCTTTATGCTTTTCAGGCTCAGGGATGAGAGAGAGCGTGCGTACGTGTGCGCGTCTGTGCCCATACAGTCGCTCAAGTGGGAAAAAACCCCGTTTGCGGTTCACACAGGAGGAATTTCTGATGGAGACAACAGTGCTGAKCAGAAAGGCACATCCTGATCTCCAGCAAGTGAGGGGCACGCCGGCGGACACACGCACACAACACATACTCTCCGGGCGCTCTGCATAATACGCGCAAAGCGCTGCCCTTTAATGAACGTAACCTATGGTGGCTGGGATGCAGCCGGCCAGACCTCACCATTAATAAACTGGGAACATTCTTCTCCTTTTTTTAGTCCCTTTCAATGCCAGCCCTGCGTTTTGATCTCCCTTGAATGCTGCTCCCCCTCATTTGGGGCTCCAATTCTGAGAAGATTTGGCGCATTGTTTGAGGTCGCAGGATGTCGGATTGATTTCGGAGCTTTTGTATTGACTCCGGGCTCCTGAATGAAGCTGTCATGTGTGTCTGTGGTTGGCTAGCAGGCTGTCCGGCTGCAAGCTGTGCCTTCCTTTGTTGTTTAGGCCTCATTGAGCTGAGGGAAGAGGCTCATTTCAGGGTGATTTACCACCACCCAAACACCAGCTGTCTGTTGTACTGCCGCTTGCCTCCACCTTGGATTCAGTTCTTGTTTCCCTTCCTTTCCCCCCTTCTCTCCCACTCTACCACTGTAGGCACTCGGGTACTGGTTCTTCAAAATGTGTGGATCACCCTGACRGAGCAACGTAAAAAACATAACAAAACACTGGAGTGCTGTTCTTCCAAATGGCAGGGATTTTTAGAGTTCACTGGTGAAGGGCTGTACATAGAATAAAATCCCAGGTTGGAAGGGACCCACAAGGATTGTGGAGTCCAACTCCTGACCCAGCAATCACCCTCCATGCCTGAGAGCCTTGTTCAAATGCTTTTTGGACTCGGGGCCTTCCCTGGGGTGGTTCCAGTGCCCAGCCACCCTCTGAGTGGTTGTGCCAGCTCCCTGGGGAACAAGCTGCTTCCAGCGTTGCCCAAAACACAGAAAGGCTGATGAAAACCAGGCAGGTTAGAGCCCAGCTGGCCCTGTCAGCATCCACAAGGTGCATGGCACAGCGCTGAGCCGAGCCCACCTCTGGAGCTGACCTTTCCAGCCACAGAAGACAGGATGCTGCTGTTAATCCCAGCCAGCAGATCCCGAGCCCAGAGCCTGGCATCTCCCTGGAGTCTGGCTGGTGCCGTTTGCCTCGTGTCTGCCTCCTTTAAGCGGGGCTGGCAGCTCTGCACRGGATGGTTTTGGGCAGAGCCGGTGATCTGTGCGCGCCCCGCGAGCCACTGGCGTGAAGCGACTTGTGACCGACCCTCGTTTGACTTGTGGGTGATGCAGTTCAGCGTTTCCCGACCACAGGCTGTTCAAACTGGCAACTGCTCAGCTCCTGTCACCCGTGCAGCTGAGATAATTAAGCCTGTTACTATTATTACGGGGGTTTTTTTCTTATTTTTCCGCAAACTTTGGCCAACTGCTGGCGCCCACGGTGCGAGGAGGTGGGWGAGGGCAGCCAGATTCCCTGTAAGAGGTGGGATAATAGGACATATGTCAAGGAGCCTTCTTGCTCTTTGCCTTGGGAAGGGCGATGTCTGGYGATGGATGTGAGCCAATAGAAGGCAGAGTGAGCTTCCCTGTTGGAAATCCTCGTGCCTACCTGCTTCTAAACAATAGCATCTCAGCAAAAAACAGGCTGTGAGCTTTAGAGACCACTCTGCTCCTCCCCAAGCCTGTTATTAAAAGGCCAGGAAACACATAAATGATGTTCCATGAATTAAGACCAAACATCTGCAGCACCCAGTGAGATGAGGCTCCTTTGTGGTGTTCTCCTCTGCTTCCCCTCTGAGCATCAGGCACTGCTGGACGAAGGAAGGAGGGAAATATTAGGAGGCAACAGCCCCAGCGAGGTGTTTTAATTTCCTAACAAACTCCTTGGGCACTGGAAGCTGTAAAATAACATGCAGATAAACAAACAAAAACTCCCTAACCCTTAGCACCCTGGAGGGCTCTGTTTCAGATCACTGAATAAAAGCTGAAGTTGCACATGCATGTTTAATGTAACACAAGGCGTGTGCTGTGGAAAAGCGTGCTTCCCTCTAATCTGGTTCCAGACAGAAGCATCCAAACAGAAGCCCCTTTCCCTATCCCCACTGAACCGCTTGGTGTGTGTGAGGAAACCCCTGAATGACAAGGCCTCCATCTGCTCTGGAACAGAGCTGCGACTGGCTGCAAATGTTGTCCATATGCTTTTTTTTTTTTTTTTTTTTTTTTTTCC
>NW_026623317.1:741312-756046 GCF_030028575.1 Malurus melanocephalus
TTTTTTTTCCCTTTTGCCTTTCAACTTAGCTGCCTAATGTTAGACACCTATCTGCAATATAAGCATCTGTTCATAAGAAGCTTTCCTAAAATAAGGTGGAGGTAGTAGCTCGTTCATCCAATGCGCATTAGGAGAGGTGCATCTGAGCTAGAAAAGGAGTTGAGATTATTTATCCAGTGCTTCGGCTTAATTTTTTCTTTTTTTTAGGGAATGGAAGAGCTTCTTCATTCTTGTAGTGTCAGAGGAAAAGTAAAAAATAGTGATGTTTTGGGTTCATATTTCCCTTGTAATATTGATTTTCTGGGTGATTATGGGCAACACCTTGTGTTTTCTCTCTGTTAAACAAAATTTATGATACTTCCATTTGGACAGGAGAACATGGCCATGGTGTGCCATGAGTTCAGGTTGCATTAGAGCCATAGAAGGGTCTAAAAATGGGAGGTTTTTTCCTTGGCTTGTGGTTAAAAAAGGGTTGGTTGGATTATGTTTTCCAACATAATGACTTTGCAGTGGACAYTGGGACAAGCTGACCATCAACAGGATATATGTGGATCTAGTTTCCTAACCACAAGCATGTGTTAATGCTAAAGCCACCCCAAGGTATCCAGCGGCCTCTTGGGGAAATATGTGAGTCTCTCTGAGGTGTTTTTATAGCTCCARCTTGTCTCATGAGCTGTGGGTTAGACAAAAGAGTCTCTCCCTGTGCCTCAGTTTCCTATCTCTAACATAGTGTCTTAATAAACTTGCTCTAACTTCTGGTTTAATCACTATTTTCTGGGAAATAATTCTTGGCTTTGATAGTTTGCATACTAATTGTTGAAGGACTGCAGTAACGAGGCAAGAACAAAACACCTTTGAGAGATGGGAGCCACAGGCAGAGGAGGCCAGTTGGAYGTAGTCCCCTGAAAACCTCAGAGTCTGACAGGTTGTAATCAGCAGCCCAAACATGAGACATTTTGGGTAGTTATCAGATTAAGTATTTTCTGTGTCTTAGTTTCTTTCCAGCTTCTTTTGGAAGGAGTGAAGACAATAATTTCTGTGTGTTATCTKACCTTGTTGGGACTTGTGAGACGCTGAGCTCACCAAGTAAGAGTTGTCCCCCCACCTGGCAGGCTGCAGGCTCTCCCAAGGTGCCCAAAAGTTTCTCTGCCTGTTTGTAACTCCTGCCACCAAGGCTYATCTCTCCACTACGCCCTGACATTGAGCAATGGCTGCAATTCCTTTTAATCGTGCCCTTTCCCTTCATCATCGTTTAGGGCAGAGCACTTCCACTTGGCTAAGGTGGCTAACTGTGTTGGCATTTCCTTTACTTTATAAATTAATCCAGGTGAAATCTCATGACTCTCTATGGCTGCACATGAGTAGATTCTCCCTTTGTTTGCCAGCAGATGCTGAGAGTGTTTATTTTTGAACTGTGGGCAGCAAAAATMTGAATAAAGGCAATGTTTTTGTGTGTGTGCCTATGAAAAAACAGGTAATTGTGATATGTTTGTGGGGATTCCATTGGCTGGCTTTGACTCTGTATTGTTTGAGTTTAAGCAGTATTTTGACAAAACCTGGAATCCCAACCCCTTTCTGCCCTGGTGATTTATCAAGATGTCCAGGTTTGATAAGCAACAAAAATACTTGGGTGAAGAAGTGACTCAAAGAAACCCCAGAAAAGAACCCTGCTGTTTGAGTTGCACTCAGTCAGTCTGATGGGTTTTCAAAAAAAAAAATAAAGCTGTCTGGGCTCAGATTATCTCTCAAACTGTTGGTTACAGGTAAAGAAGAGTGAGTAGACTCTGTTTTTTTGCAAATCTCTGTTGGTCTGAGCRTCCATCCCTGGGAGTGTTCAAGGCCAGKTTGGACAGAGCTTGGAGCAACCTGGGATAGTGAAAGATGTCCCTGCCCATGGCAGGGGTGGAACTGGGGGGTYTCTAAGGTCCCCTCCAACACAAACATTCCATGATTCAATGTCACAGACATTGCAGGGGCTGTGCCAGCAGGTGAAGGTGGACCCATGAATTCCTGGCATGGGTTARGCAGGGATGTGGACCCTTGTCCTGCTCAGAGCTGCAGACTTTATTTCAACAAATCTGGGCACATTAGAAGCAAATAGGCATWAATTTGGTAAGGGTGAACAGAAAACACAGCTTTTCCTCAAGTCACTGCAGTTTGGTATCTGTACTCTCTGAGCACGTTAGACTCGCTCCTGTTCATGCAAGTGCATGAAAACCATGGGTTAAAATAATGTGTTTCTTTCCAGCTTTGCTTTCCCACTGTGTTTTCCCAAACACTTTGCCTTCCTCCTGCCCCATGTGACTTCCTTAGTGCTGTGATATTGGCCATTGGGGAAGCTTTTTGGAAGCCTGTGAGATACCTCTCTGTGAAAGAGAATCTCCCAGCAATGCAGGAAGAGTCTGGAGGCTTCCCCAGTGCCCCTCCTTTTCCTGCTCCTGCTCATAAACACAACYCTCTTGGTCTTCAGTGGTTCGGATTGTGCTGATGTTTTTTCCTTCCTTATCTCTTATAGGGAAAAGTCATTGGAGATGCAAAACTGCTTATGAGTTGTGGTTGCAGAAAAGGGAAAAATTCTCAAGTGAAAGACTCAGATCAGGTCAGTCAATATGTACCTTAACTGGTGAAATACAAGAATRTCTAACGTCTGGTGGGTTTGATCCATGTTGTTGCACTCAGAGTTCCTGGGCACAAACAGAGTCCTTGGCATGATTGACAATGGTGCAACATTAATGTTTTTGTGTTTGTTGTTTGTAGAAAAACCCCCGAGCAAGATCGGGGATTCATTGCACTAGGAGAYGTTAATGCCCTAGCCCGGCTTATTCCCATCTGGTTTATTTATTCATGAATTCTGTTTCTTTATAAAAATCCACTCCAGGCAATGCTTTTCTTAAAGAATATTGCATTTCCTGGCTGGCTAAATGCATGCAACCTCTGGTCTCCTACWGTAGCTGCCTGGATGGGTGGTAGCTCATTGCACGCTTTTGTTCTGAAGTGACACCATCACAAGGACATTCTTTATTGGGGCTCCTCATGACAGACATGTAAAAACTTGTTCACAAACCGATGGCCAGGTTTCAATATTCATTACTTGGAATGAATGGCCCCTTATTCTAAAATTGGTCAAATTGACATTGGTGGGATCGCTGGTAGGGCTCAGTAATTGCAAGTGGGATGGGCTGTGCTTGGAATAACACCCAGCTGGTGGTCTCTTCCCACYCCCTGCCACTTGGCACACTTTTTCAGACTAGCCAAGTTCATCCCTGTCAAAATTTTTCAGTTCTTATAGCCTCCCGACTTGGTAGCTAAAGATAAATTTGAATCTGGAGGTCATTCTTTCCAAAGATGAAACAAAACTTGATTTTAGCATAAACATTTTATAAAATCAGGTCACCCAGTGTTAAATGTGGTGGAGTGAAGCAGTTGATTTCAAATATCAAATAGTTTTGCTCACTCATGTACAACCTGTGACCAGGTATACACCTGAGGCAGCTTCAAAYAGTGTCCATGGAGTTCCAAAATCTCCTGATAGCTTCCCGAAGGCAAAAGAAATGAATTCTCAGGAAAAAAAAAAAAAAAAGCGTTTTTCATTTTCAACATGCATGTTTATCAACTTTTATTAATAACGGTGTTTCTAACCCTGGTTTTGTTAATGTTTGAGATCTAAGAATGGATTTATCTTATCTATAAACCTATTTATCCGTCCACTTATTCTGCAGTTGTGAGGAATGCTGGTTACCAAGGACAAATTCTTCCTACAATTGAGCATTCCACTGATTTGCTTTGTTTTACTTGGGTGCTTTTATTAGCATTTTCAAAATAACAAATTAATTGTCATGAGCTATATTGTCAGTTTGCCATCAAGACAAGGGCTCATATTATGTTCCTTTAAAAGACTAGCTTCCCATTTTCTCAAATACAAGCTGAATATTCTCATTTTGAGGTTCTAACATGTCAGAGGAAAATTAATTTAGAAGTAAACACTCTTACCAATCTTAGTCTTTTGTATTTTGATGCACTCTGTTTGAATCACTTTTTGGTTTACAACAGGACCAGAACACCGTTAAACCACTGGTAGATTAGAAATTAAGTTGGAACATCTTGACTGCAGAGAGGTTTTACAAAGCACTGTCTCTAACCARCCCCGGGTAGCAGACCTGAAACTCACAAATGGCAATGTTTTAATTACAGTATAGGCAACAATTTTCAGAAGGSAAAAAATATCCCATTCTCTTTGAAGTTGTTTGGAACAGTGATAAATTATTTTTTTACATTCAGTTACTTTCTAAAATCTAATTTTTGCTACCTGACAATGTGTTGACCATATCAGCACCTCTTTATCTGCTGTATCAATGCAAACTGTTGGGCAAGTGCTTGTTTCAGAGGCTGTAAAGCTCATTTGTCATGGCCCTGGCAGGGTCCTGTCTCTATTTCAGGGGATGGGAGGTAGATGGGGAGGAAACTAGTACAGGAGGGTGGGTGGCAGTGTGGAACATTTGTCTGTGAATGCAGGACCTCAGCTCAGCTTATAAATTATCCCCTGGGCCTTGTAGATAAACACAGACTTCTATGGTGACATCGGCTGGGAAAGGCAAACACTCGCCAATGATTGYAGGCTAATCCTTCAGGACACTAATTGCCAGAAAACCAAGGAAGCATTATTTTAGGAACAGCTTGTTTCACTTTGTGGAGGGGAAAAACAGTGCACTGGGTTTAGTTTTGTTTGCAGAGCTCTACCCCCGACTCCTGCGCCCTGTCTCAGATTTTAAAGATTTACCTTCATTATTGTTATTGTTGTTGTGGTCTTTTTCTTCTTTTTTTTTCCCCCTTTTCTTTTGGGCTTGCTTTGTGTTTCACTCTGCTGCCTCTGTWAAGTTTTGTGAAAATGCAACCTAGTTTTCATTTGCATGAATGTACACATAAATAGGTATGTGGTTTTTGTACCATTAACAATTTAAAGGTTTGCCTTTAAAGACACCAACTACTTTTCGGCCGAATTTTTTTGTGAAAGGTGATACTTTGCAAAGAATTTATTTTTCTTTCGTTCTTTCAAGTCCATTTGGAAACCGAAGAAAAAATCCTAAACACACTGTTCCACTAGGAAAAATCCCTAGCTGAATTAAATCATAATTTAAGGATTTAATTTATTGGCATTTCTTACCTCAACCTGGAGAAGAGGAGACTCAGGGAGATCTCATTGCAGTCACAACTTCCTCATGAGGGGAAGAGGTGGGACAGACAGTCATCTCCTCAGTCTCAGGAATAGACAGGACTTTAGCAAACAGCATGAAGCTGAATCAGAGGGTTTAGGTTGGATATCAGGGAAAGGTTCTTCTGTCCCCAGAGGGTGCTGGCACTGCCCAGACTCCCCAGGGAATGGTCCCAGAGCTCCAGGAGCGTTTGGACAGCGCTGCCAGGGATGGACAGGGGGGATTGTTGGGGCATCTGGGCAGGGCTGGGAGTTCAACTCTGTGATCTTAGTGGGTCCCTTCCAGCTCAGATTATTCTGTGATTCTGGGGTTCTCCAGGATGYCCCCAGAAGCAATGGCACTTCCCTGGCCTGAGCTGTGCTTCCCTCAGTTTGGCAGTCAGGCACCAAAAACACCAACATGGTATTTTCCATGGAGCAAGTCACCAGTGTGTAAAATCTGGGGCAGAAGTCCAAACGGGCTCACTGGGGCTGGGATTTCACTGCAGGTACAAGGAATCCAACCTTCCCATTGGATTTGYATCAGACCAGGAGAGGGATTGCTGGTCCATGCTCTGTGCCCCCTCCAGACCAAACCAAAACCCTACACGATGACGTGGAAGGGGAAACAGTGCAATATCAGTCTCACAAAAGCTTTGAAAGCCTCAAAGGGGACAGAGCTGAGGGCACTGAAGAACTAGAGTAGCATCCTGCATGGATGGTCTTGAGGAAGCTTTGGGTCAGTGAGGCAAGGCGACTGAGAGGAGTTCACAAATAAGGCCACCTCCTGTCAACAAAACCCCCAAAAGCCCCATGTCCTTGCCTGCCTTTGGCACCACTGCCTGTTGTTTGTGTGCTTTGTGGGTGTAAAATTTATCTATGTTCTGAGGCTCAGAACCAAGTCTCTGCACCACAAGCACCCTGCTGTAATTGAAAGGTTCACATATGCCCTTCTGAGTGCTCATTAATTTCCCATTAGTTTATGCCTCCCTATAATTTTAAAAAGTTAAAATGTTGCTTATTATTCGAGGGGCATTGTTGTTTAAGAATGGCAATCCTGGAYTAGGATTTCCCTGAGCCAAGCAGTACACCAGCACAAAGAAGGAAAGGTGTTTCCCAGGGAGCAATTTCATTTGTGTGCTTTCTGAGGAAAACAAAAACGTAATTTAAGAGCAGGAGGGAAATGTGTGGGTGGGCAAATAACATGCATATTGGAGTTATGCATAAGGTTAAGAGCCAGAAGCAGCAGAGTGCTCCRTATCCTCAGCACGTGCAGCTCTGCCTGCTCAGGGTTTAATTTTATTTGCTTTCCACTGCCTCTCCCAAAAGGTGGGTGACTCGTCAGTGTTGAACTGCTCTTAACCTTTGGTTTGCTGTTGTTGTTGTTGTTGTAGGGTTTTTTTGTTTTTTTTTTCTTTTTTATTCCTTTTTGCTTAATTTTTCTGGAGGTTCCTGTGAGATCAAGCGTAACTGAGAACTCAGATCCCCTTTTTCTTCCATGTGTTTCACTCTGGTTTTAATATGACAAACGTATGCCTCCTCTGGAAATGGTATCCATGCTGCAGAGTAATTATTTAGTGAATGGTGGATCCAGTTCATGTTGGCAAGGATCAGATTAATCATTATTAATCATGACCCCTCCGACAGTAACCTCATCCTTTGCCTAAGTGCTGCTCTTTATTAAGAAGTAAAAGCTATTAGAGAATGGCTGAGCCACTGCTTTCGTTGCACCAGCACAGGGCTCAGGAATTCTGGCAGGAGGCAGAGGAACTCAGTTCAACGTTAAAAATAGATGCACATGGTCCAYGTTCCAGAAATGAAATAGGCAGCTTCCCCTGTGGGCTGCTTCAGCCTCATCTCAGTGTCCTCCTTTCCCCTGCAGTCTCACAAGATTTTGACTCTTTCCAAAGGCTGAATTCAGTGTTAGGGATTAAGTAATCTCTCTGAGACTTTTTTTTTTTTTATTACTTGTCTGCTGATTTTTTTTTTCTTTTAATCTGAAGCAAATTCCAGCATAATCTAATGCATGTGCAAAGATAAGATCTTWAGACCCATTTTAAGACCCTGGTTGCGGCAGGTTTCAACAGCTGGTGATACTAACTAGGAGCTTGGCTTTCTGGGGCTCCAGTACCAAGCACCAAAATCAAGCACCTTTTTTGARGACTTCTAGATTCCTTCCTCACTGCTGATGTGAGGCAGGCAGTGATGTTCATCTTGTGCAAAAGTGTCATGAAAAGTAGAACTTTTCTCTCTAAGTCACTGGACTGAGGTTTGCAGACTTGTGTATATATATATATATATATATATATGTCAGAACAGAACTTTCTGTCACCAGAGGCCTGCTGAGAGTAAACAGTAGCTTAATTCATAATTATTCTGGTTTTCTAGCAGTTACAGGTAGTTTTTAGGAAGGCGAGACAGTGGTATCCATCRATGTTATAATTGTTTCAGCAAAAGTACAATGACTTAAAGTACTGGATTGAAACCAATCTCCACAACCTTGCCATCCTACAAAGTCCATCTTAATCACTTTTCAAAATGTTTTCACTGACTGTGGAATTCCAGGACAAAATCCTTTAGGAGAGAAAAGGAAAGAAAAACATCCTTTGTCTCCATCTAGCTCTTCATTACCTGGCTGGTAGCAGTAGAAAACTGAAGCAAACCTGCCACACTCTTTTGATCTCTGCCAAAGTTGTTGTGGGAATAACACTGTTTAATGGCTGAAGGAATTTATAGAAGAATAAAAGTAACAGCAAAGATGAAGTGACCGATACAAATTGTCTGGTAAACTGCTGTCAGATTTTACATGTTCAGGGCTACTGATAATTTCCCACCTTAAAAAAAAAACCAAAAAAACCTAAAAAAAAACAGGGTGAGAGTTTGTAGGGGAGGAGGGTGAAGAGTGTATAAATAAACCCACCTCTTTAAATAGCTGACTGGCCTGGCCTGAATCGTGTCAGCTAAGTTCCTTTGACATCCAGACATGCTGAGGGTGTAGCAGGGGGCTGAGATCAAATTTTGGAGAACCTGCCTTAGCTTTGCTGGCTCTCCCTTACATTCTCCCACTTGTCAGCAAGAAATGCACCGAGGCATGAAATGAAGGAGTGCAAAGGCTCCTGTGCTTCATCTGAGCAAATCTGGATCACACCCCCTCAGTTAAWGTTTCTCTCTGCTAAAAGAAATAAGAGTAATAAAAATAAATAAAAGCATTGGCTAACTTGGAATTACAGGGGTGGAATGAAGCKGGAGGAGAGAATTGGAGGAGTGAAGGTATGCTGTCTACATCTCTGCTTGAAAAARTCACTGGATTCTGCATAGGTTATAGGGAGATAAAACAAGAAGTAAAATTCGAAGAGAGAGGCTGTTAAATGCTTGAGGTGACTGGGCAGCAAAGTGCTCTTAAAAATACTTTGTTGGTTGAAAGCAGGATAGAAGATGAATGATTTTTCCCCTGCACAAGGAAATTTTAGGAATTTGGAATTATAAGAAAGAATTTGGAACTATAAGAAAGTATTCTAGAGTCCTTTAAGAACCCATAGAATTGTTATTTATAACACCACTGACAAACACATTCCTTTTGGCACTGGTGCCCATTAAAGCAATCCTTATTCCTCTGCCATCATCTACCCAATTAAATTTTTAATTTTCAAAATACTCATATAATACTTGTGCATCTTGTTCTTCCTGCCACACCAGAGCATTTCTCCCCAGCAGGACACAGGTGTGGGACTCAGCAAGATGGATCACCTTTTCTTAGCCATTCRCTTGCTCTAAGAGGAAAACAGTTTCATTCGGTAAACCAAAATGCTGCAAAAAAATTTGATCTCAGACGGATTATCCAAAAGCTGGAATCCTCTCAGTGGAATCTGTCTGGGGACAAGAGGTGTTTGAGCAACAGATGCCCCAGCTGCCTTTATCCTAGACTTCCCAARTTCATACAGCAGTTGTGTCCTGGTAATTGCTGGATCCAGCGCTGAACATCTGCATTYCTGGTGGCTGGGAAAAGTTTTGAGTTTCATTCATCTGTCAGGTGGAATTGAAGCAGTTGTGAAGTGGAAGCTGTGTGAATAAGTGCCCATTCTTTGGACTTAGTAAGCTTTGGAGGGATAATATTGTGAAAGAAACTTCCTAAATGTAAACCACTGAACAAAAGAGATTGAGGTTAGGGGTGCCCTTTGCAAGTCCAGCTGCAGCAGGTTTGTCTTGCAGTGGGTTACACCTCCCTTCACACAATGCCATTGGTAAGCTGACATCTCTAATGACCTTTTTGAATCACCTATTTCCTTTTCTCACTCTTTTTATGAATAGTCTTGTAGTCACTTCAAGGGTTTTCCACCTTTGGTCTCCCCTTAATGTTCATATTAATTTCAGAGTGGGCTGGGCTTCCTGCAAAGTGTAGCACAGTGTAGACTGAAGTTCAATAGAACCTTTCCTTTCTACAGGAAAAGGGAGACCAAAAAAACTCATAGTGCCCTTTTTTTTTTGTTGTTGTTGCTGCAGCAAAGGCTTCAGAAGTGCAGTCAGCAAATTGCCTTTTTTCTTTTCCTTTTGAGGCAGTTCTGAATGAGTGCGTTAACACAGCGCCCTGCCCCTGCTCAAGACGTAAAGATTGGGGCTCTGACCTTTTCTAGTGAGTGATGATCCCATGGCAATTTCCCTCCTGAGCTGGAGCTGGTGATGATGTTTTGTCCAGGCTCTCATTCAGGATTTGCTTTCTGCCAACTTTACTTGACCCTCAGCCTTCAGTGGGGCATGTCATTCTTGACTTCCTGCCCTAAATTGCTGTGTACTGCCACCTTGCACTGATGGGTCCTTTGTTCCACCTTGGAGGTAGGTTCATTTTGGTGGTGGATGGAGGGAAGCCACATGGTTTCGAAAAGCAATTTGAGAGCCCTCTGAATGACAAGTGTTGCTCACATGAAAAATATTATTGTTATCAGCTTCAAATGCTGAATTTTTGAAAGGGTCATTTATACTCCTCAAAGGCAAACACATGGTAGCGTGTTAAAAGAGAGCTAAAGCAGATGAAGAAAATGCTGYCTCATGGAACTGAGGCTCTGAAATCCCAGGGAGCATTAATAACTATTCTGTTGTTTGTCACTGATCTCTCTACATGGATGGGGAGGGAAAGAGTGATCCCATGCCCTCTGCCTTAGCAGCTTGCCTGCTGTCAGGAGACACAGCCAGGGCAGGAACAACATGCAGATGGATGAGGAAAAGGCCTGGGTGACGATTTGGACTTGTCCATCTTTATGATGGACATCTTTATGTCCATGATTATGATGTAGGAAAGATTTTCCTCATTATTCTCTGACTGTCTGCCTTTCACAGAATCACAGAATCATAGGATGTCACTRGGTTGGAATGGATCTTACRRATCATCTACAGGCCAAGGGCAGGGACACTTCCCACCAAACYAGATTGCTCCAGGCTTTATCCAGCCTGGCTCTGAGCATTGCCAGGGTTGGGGCATCCACAACCTCACTGGACAACCTGTGCCAGCATCTCAACACCCTCACTGTAAAAATTTTCTAATATCWAACCTAAACTTCTCCTYGTACAGCTTGCACCCTTTACTCCTTGCCCTGTCCTTGCAGTTCCTGATGAAGAGTCCCTGTCCAGCCTTCCTCCACATTCTGGAAGGTTGCTATGAGGTCTCCACACAACCTYCTCCTCTCCAGGCTGAACAGCCCCACTTTTGCTGCCTTCCCCACCCTGTCCTGCTCCCGTTTCCCCTCAGCAGATGCCAGCACGTGAAGGCACCAGGGCAGGGTCACCCTCAGCCAYCTTTGAGATGGCATCTGCCACGCGCGCCCAGATCCCACCTCCTCCCGCGAACCGAGCGGCCGCTCGGAGCTGCTGAGAGCTGCGAGGTGCAAGGGAARTGCAAAGGCTTTGTGGAGGGTGCCAGATGGAGGGAAGGACCTGGCTGATGGTTGGAGCTTTGTGGAGCGCTTCACGCCTGTCTCAGTCAGCGCGGGTGCAAAACGCAAGCCAAGCAGAATGGTGGCAGGTYGCACCCTCCTTTCACTGACATTGCACCAGAGTCAATGTCAAGACGATGAAATCCGGGCCCTACATTTCAGCAGGTCATCTGTCTGGAGTTGTACCAAGTATGTTTGCTCTGCATTCAGCAAATATTTGGTTATTCGTGGAAAATGCATTCAGTTAAATTTTCCGTCAGCTCGGGCTCTTCAGGAGCTTGCCCTGCTGTTGGGTTGAGCGTGGTGACAGCAACATTTCTGCATTGTTCCATCCAAACAGGCCCTTGTTCCTTAAGTCCTTTTATTCATTTCTAAATCCCACTTCATGAGTTGTTCTTGCATGTGAGGGTGGTTTGGTAAGTGACAGCAGATACACATGTTCCTCAGGTTTCAAGTCTCTTTATGTAGGTCAAAATCAGTTTTTAAAACATTACCTCCTGGAGACCACTGGGAAAGCACTGTCAAAGAGAACTGTAACCAAAGTGGTCTTTGTAGAAGAAAAAAAAAAAAAAATCCCTCGTGCAGGGGAGAAATCATTCAAGCTGCAGTCTGAAAGCCTTTAAAGCAGGTTGGAAAAGAAGAGGTTCAGTGCCTATGGAGTCAGCTCACCCTTCAGAGATGCTCAGTCTGTCACAGGTTTCCTACACAACTATCCTGATTTAATTCCTGCAAAACTTCAGCTCTCTTGTAAAAAGAGCAGTGAAAGCAGCACTGGTATCCTTCATGTTATAGACTGGGGAGTACTTGGATATTGGTATGGGGTAGGGTTTGTCTGAGGTGGGTTAACTCTAGCTTGGAATATAGTMTGGCTCCTACTAGCCTGATGGCAGGGGGATGTTTTATTCTTTTTCTTTTTATGCAGTATAAAAAGTTTTCTTTTTAAAATGAAMCAGACAAAATTGTTATCTAAAGTCAGGAGAAAAGAAAGAGAAAAAAAAAACCAACCCAAAATGCCATATGATTCGCTGCAGGACTAAATCCCCTTGGCAACTGGTCCCAGCCTAGGGAATATATTCACAGCTGGGTTATAAACCCTCAGAACCAGCCAACATAACCTTAACTAACACAACATTACTAAGGCACTGCTGTAATAGGATCATTCTGCTATGGCTCCTGGGCATGTTTTAAGTGTCATCAATTTAGTCTACAACTGGAGGCTGTTAAGTGCAWAACCATTTTAGCAACTGCATCTTACATGCAGCAATGATTGAATATTAATGGCTTTTCTTTTGTTGAGGAAAAACACAGAGTGGAAAGTGAAAATCCACAGGAAACCTCGYTGTCTGTCCTCGAGTAGTGAAGTTCATTCTTGGAGGACAGCAGGATCAATCTAGCAGCTGAGTGTTGGAGTAGGTGGCCAGGAAATTGGCTCTCATTCTGCAGCACTGATCTCCTGTACAAACTCAGCCAAGTTATTTCACCCTAGTTTTCCTTCTCAGCCTTATCTCTCCGAGGATGTGAGTTATTTGACAGAGTGGCAATTTCACTCCCTTGTTGGAATGAGTTTGACTCCACCTGCACAACACTGAGAGCAAATAGGAAAAAGCTGTGAGGGATGTGGCTTGATGTTTTATCCCACCAAAGGTGYCTGTCTTGGCTATTTTGGTAGTTGATGCTGAGCACATTAAAAAGCATTCAAAATGTTTTTCAGCTGAGTGGGAAATGTGTTTGCCTCACCTCAAAGCCGGGGTCAGAACAGATGACAAAATTAACTTTCCCAACCCTGTGTGCTCCTCAGTACTCGCTGAGCTGCTCGATCTTTTACCAGGTCATGTGCTGGCCACGGCAAAACAAAAGTTTCCATTTGGACATGGATACTTGTTTTGTCTAGAGCCTTGTGGGGCATGACTTGTGCAAGTATCCTGAGGCTGCCTAAATATTTTGATGAACAAGATGACAAGGAGATGGTAAGCAGTCTCCACGAACTTTGCTTTACCTGGAGCTGTTGTAGGATTGTTGCAGGGGTTTTGTAGTTTAGATGACTGCCTGAGTGAGGTGTTGTCAAGGCACCAGAGTCTCCCTGCCGACTCTGTCGGGAATGGAGGCTCTGAGTTGAACACTGGCTGTCTCAACAAGGAAATTAATTGAAATCTCTCTCAACATCCTCCCTAGCAAGTCAATGGTTGTGCTTAGAAAACAAAGGAATGAATGAATATCATGATACCTGATGAATAACRGCCTGCAAAAGCTTTTATAGTCTCTTTTTATCATTATCAAATCATGCTGAAGAGGCTGCAAGGTGAAGAAAACCCTCAAGCTGCATTTTCAAGGAGCTGTTAGRATGAAGACAGGGCATTTCAAAATCAATACTGAAGCTTGCGATCCAAAGAGCAAAAGGGAGAGTCATTATAAGCTGCTTTACTTCTCATCTCTAATTCCCCATATTCATAACTTAAGCCCTGTCATTTGGATT
The DNA here is from genome assembly GCF_030028575.1 of Malurus melanocephalus. Taxonomy (NCBI): domain Eukaryota; kingdom Metazoa; phylum Chordata; class Aves; order Passeriformes; family Maluridae; genus Malurus; species Malurus melanocephalus. Next base: position 754,898 of record NW_026623317.1, read on the forward strand.
TATCCTCTGTGGCCTGCAGTGACACCAGGAAAAGTCCKTCTTTTTAATTCGGTGGCAAAAAAACAGCAACGCTGCAGGGTAGGATCATATTCCCACAGAAGTTTAGGGCTTAAATGTTTCATGTTGGGCACCAGATTTTGCCATCTYCTGCCCCTCCCAACAGCCCCCCTCCTCCTTCTTCTACTGCTRTACATCAATCATCCTCTTTCCTGGGGGCTGGGATACAAACAGTGTAATCCCAGGGAGAAGGGATATGGACACAGCCAATCCTGCACATGACTGTTGCTCTGTCCTTGGAGATGCCATGCTAAATCTAAAGACAGGACTTTGCCCATGGGCTRGAGAAAGCAGTAGGGGCAGTAATCTCAGAACCCAGCTTTGCCATTGCTGGAAGATCTGTTCTATCTCCATCCACTACTCCTATTTTCAGTGGCTTTCTAAACTTCTCTTTCCTTTGTGACTTCTTGGTTTGTCTTATCTTGGCACTTCCAGCATCATAAACATTTCCTTCACCAGTAATATTTTTAATTATGACCTGGAAATGAAMCTTAGACCTGACTCAGCCAACCCAACTGAATAATTCAAAACACATAAAGGTCTGGTGTGGAATTAAGTAATTATTTTTAAATAAGAAAGGATTCTTCTATAGGTTGTTGTTTGGAGAAAATACCACAACCTCAAATGCTATTCTGTTTAGAGGCCTTCAGGAGGGGTGCTGGGGTTTGTTGGGGATTTCTTCGTTTTGGCTCTCAGAGAAGGTGATGTTACTCACCTCTGGAAAAATTCCAGCACGTATATTGAGGAGGAGCTGCTGAACAAGAATTGGCTTCTGTGAAGTCCAGGAAGTCAGTGACAGGTTGCTCCAGCAGCACAATCCTCCTGCTCCTGCATTTGTTGAACCAGACTTGAGATCACATTATATTCTGCTGGCAAATTTGGGAACRGCCTTTGGTGGGAACACAGTACTCCATCCCATCTGCGAAGCCCTCARTAAACCCCACTGTTACTTTTTCTAACTCCCCTCTGGACTTTGAATTACACTGCAGTGAACATAACACACGTGAGACAGAGCTGAAGGTCTTTCTCACTTGGGTGGTCCCATTAAAAAAACAGGTTTGCTCTCTTGGCTCCAGAGCCATTCCAAACACC
>NW_026623317.1:756157-763991 GCF_030028575.1 Malurus melanocephalus
TATTTTAACCAGTTAACTTTGGAACCAAATATTAACTGCATAAGAGGGCAGGTTTATAAAATATGTATCGAAGCAGGGAATATAAACCGCCCCCATTTTGCAGCAGAAAAAAAAAAAAACCAAAAAAAAAAACCTTACAAAGTGCTGAGTGAAAATTGAGAAGCACCCAACTTAAACCTTTGAAAATCACTGCCAATTCCTATGCACTGTATTTATTTTGACTTGGAAGGCTCAGTCCCGTCCAGATGAGGTCATTTGGTCAGGAGCACACGTGTCCATGCAGAGCCAGGAGGCAGGGAAGCCTGCAGGATGCTCCAAGGTGTGGAGCTGCCAGGGAGCAGYGGTTGGGAAGGAGCAGGCAGACCATCCTGTGTTGATCCTGGCCGTGGGGCACGACTCTGGCACGGAGCTGGCACAATGTTTAAGCTGATTTCTTTTTTAAGGCAGGTGGGACAGGGTAGCTTTTGTGTCCTCAGCTGTTTGATGCACGGGKTAAGCAGAGGCAAAGCTGGACCTGCTCTGATAATCTGGGGATGGGGAGGGTATTTTGGTAGGGGGTCTTTAGTTACTCGTTCATGACTTCACRCAACAGAGAGCCTGTTATTTTGTTGTCCTGTTTAACCCTTGCCCTCTCAGCACCTGATACCTGCTCAGCACCATTTTACTTTCTCTTCCTTCTTCTTCTTCCCTTACTCCTCTCACCAACCAAGATCGGCATTTGGCCCACTTGTGCCTGTGAAATGTYGCTTTTTTTCTCCTGGAGCTCCATCTCTGCCTCTCTCTGCTCCATCCCAGAAGGTTGGGAATGCCCTGTGCCCTCCCCAAGGAGCTTTGCCTGTCCTGCTGCCCCTCTCCCCAGCTCCCTGCCAGCASCCTGTTTGCCAACACTTTGCACGAGGAAGCTGCCTCTATAAAAATAAACCGTGCTGAAATCTGAGAGAGCAGCCACGCCAACCYCACACTTCATTATTGGTAATGTCAGCCTATTTGATATCCATTTGCAAACAGCAGCCTGCACAAGTTCCTCGCCGTGTACCCCCTCTCCCTGTGCCTTATTCTGTGCAAACTCAAGTTCCCCCTGTGTGTTGCTAAGTGTGCTTTGTGGTTTGCTTGTTCTGGGCCACAGACACCCCTGCTTCACAATTAAAGTGTGGAAAAAGCCTGTTAAGTCACTGATTTAATTGCCTGGTTACTCACTGCTAATACAAGGTTGCCATCTGCAACAGGCYTGAGCCCCTTCTCCCACCTCCTCTACCTTTATAAGATTTTACTCCTGGCAGCTGGCTTTTATTGCTGATTTACAGCAGAAAAAGCCGGCAGAGACGGACCTGTATTTCCTGTTTTTAACCCCAATGTGCACTGCCATATGGGCATTGCTTGGGGAGGGCTGGACATGCAGACAACTCCARCATTGCCTGGCTGTTACGGTGTCTGCCCAGGCAGAGGGTTTGGGATCAAAACTCTGTTTTCCAGGAGAGGTCTCTATTGAAAAAGAGCAAAAAAAAAAAAAAAAGGGGGAAATGTTGAAGGGGAAGAAGCAAGACAAACCAAGCTTTGTATCAGCATAGCAAACGCTTCATTGCTGCCCTCAAAACCCTGAGCTGCAGGTTCATGTCTCCATTTCGCACAGGGATGAGCTCTCAGATGGGTCCTGCAAGTGCTGGCAGCAACAAGGGGCCCCCAGGAAGGCTCAGGGAGGGGGGGATGTACCCAGAGCTTGAGGAGGAGCTGCCTGTATTGACTTYCACTCGATTTACTGGAGCAATTGAGTTTGTCAGTGAAATGTGAGAGGGGCTCAATMAGCTGTCACACTGAGACACTCCTGTCACTACTGTCAATAGCTTCGAGTTTCTGATCCTTTCTCAGATTAGCTCTGTGCCAGAACATCAAATGAAAAGCTGTTTGGGGCATGGGGAGGGGAGAAACTCTAAGCAGTTATCTAGGAATCAGTTTACAGACTTCAAAGCACTGCCAGGTTTATTCTGAAGGCCTATAGCAATGTGCTGGGGTCCTTAATGCGTTTGGAGTGTAATGTAGACTCTCCTGTTCAGCCCCACGTTCACTCATGGACTGGGAGAAAGGGATGGAAGAAAAAGGAAAGCATCTCTCCCAGTGAGCCCAAATGGCATGCAAATGACCTGCCTCCTCTGGAAGAATTGCACTTTAGCTTGACCGAATAAGTTGCTTTTCTTACCTTTCAGCCTGAAGGACCACTCTACATTTGTCTCTGCACTAAATGGGGACTTTTTTTCTGGTAGAGCTGGGTTGTGTAAAGGCATCTCCCCCAACAATGGGACAGGAGTGAAAAGAACTGGGACAGGTTTGTGGTGTAGAAAGGATGAAGTGAGAGCAAGGGAGGTTTAGCTAGTCCATCTGAGCAGTTTTTAGCAGTCCTGAGCCTCGAGTGAGTGCTTTTCTTTTTCTGCAACATGGCAAGAGCTTTGTGGTCCATGAAGTTTTTCCAAGAACTTTTCCTTGATAGTTTCACTGGCTGGGTGTGAGACAGCCTTTCTGAGAATATTTCCATCATGAGATATGTCAATATGTATGAATGAATGAGTGAATATGTCTCTATTTGTAGGCAGAATAAGGCATCAGGAGAGTTTTTCTTTAAAAAAAAATTACTTCAAGGATTTGAGAACTCTCTTTCCTCTGTTCACACTGAAACAGCTTATGGCAAGGTGAACTCACCCATTTGCACAGAATCCAAGAGGGTAACGTTAATCCTATTAGAAAAATAATCTACCACCAAAAAATAATAATAGTAGGGGTGGAGAAGGAATCCTTTTGAGGCCAATTCACTGAGTAATTCCTGTGAATTTACTCTTTTCTTCTCAGGGTTGTGATGTTAAACATTTTGMTATCAATACATGAATTATAAGGATTACTATTTTCCTTTCACATTCCTAAAGAAATTAMAGAAGGTTAAAGCCACATTCTAACWTTATTGCTAGAGGGTTTTGTCCTTTAGAGAATTCTTCTGGGTTTTGAWAAATGCTGTCTCAGAGTGAGGCAGTGTCCACAGAGAAGGTTATCCATGCACAGCACCAATCTAATTTTTTTCCTTGAACATAATTTAAAAAGTTATGGTGTTTTCCTTGTTGCCCAAATCCATTATCAGGTTTCTTTTGACTTCAAAACATAAAAAAAAGTTTCATCTGTTCCTCATTCACRATCACCACTATCCTTCCCAAGTAAAAACTTCAACTACATTCCTCTGCTTAATATTTAAGCAGCTCTCTGTCCAGAGCAAGTTACACCTTGTCTCCTTCTCAAAAAACCTCAAAACCAGCCCAGTTCAAAGTGCGATCTTTAATACCAGAGGGAGCCCTGCTCAATGCTCTTCGTTTCATGAACGTTGAAAAGGCCATGGAGAAGTGTGGGAAAAACATTTAGAAAGGGGTAAAAAAAAAACCCCAACCCACCAGATTCTCCTTATAGAGCATTTCAAAACGCATGCTGGATACATACTTTTCCTTGACCTTTTCCTTAGATTAGTGGTATAGGCAGCTGTTGTGCTTGTATTACACATTCCAGTGCAGGGACTGAATCCCCAGCAAGGTGGAGGGGGTGGGTGTGTGCCCACACGTGCGTGTGCTTGTTTCTCAACCTGTTAGCCAAAGGTCTCCCATGTTGGTTTTAGCTCTTTCTGGGTTTTTTTTTATTTTTTTTTTTTTCAGTTTCCAAGGGGAGGTGCAGCTGTTTGTGCACTTTGTTTACGTTCACTGGGTGACAGGAAACCTAAGGGCTTTTAGTGAATTCAGATATGCTCTGGAAGAGGTGTGAATCTCCAGCCATTTGGGTTTAAAAGCTTTCATTAAGYCCGAGAATAAAGGAAGAAAATAAACATCGTTCTGCTTTCTAGCTGCAGAGGGATGAAAGGTTCTCAGCCTGTGGGCCCCCAGGATGGATGTCTACAAAGGGAGAAAGTGGGGGAGAGATAAAAAAGGCTGGAATTGCGAGTAAAAAAAAAAAAAAAAAAAAAAAAAAAAAAAAAAAAAAAAAAAAAAAAAAAAAAAAAAAAAAAAAAGAAAAAAAGTTAGAGCTACTGCTGACTGGTCTGTATTTGGTCTTCATTTTGCCGGGTCCCCATTGAGCGGTTGGCCTTGGTAAAACCCTGATGGAGCAGAGAGAGAGCCCATCGAGCGCAGAATGGGCTTCACGGGAGGAGTGATGTCCCGAACAAAGGCACGAAGGCGGCTTTAATGACTCCTGCTAATTGCATCCTCCTCCGCAGAAAGGGAYGCGGGCAGAGGATGCGCTCAGCCCCTCCGCTCTCGGGGCAGGTACTTCCCTCGGATCGCGTGTTTGTGCCGTGCCTAATTGCAGATGCGAGGGTAATATAAATAAAAAAGGTTAAAAGTCACCCTTCTTGAGGGGAGGTGAAAAGGGAACGGAAACGGAGCTGCTACTCAGCTTCCCGGCTTTTCCTGGAGTCAAAAAGAGAGTGCAAAAGGGTATTGCAGGATATGTCGGAGTATTTAGTCTTGAATCATTTGGCATCCTGTTTTTATACCCGTGCAGATAAATTTCAAAGAAAGTGTTTAGATGGAGCTGATGACCTCTCTTGCAGCCGAGGTTGCCTGTCACTTCCTATGATAAGTCCCCCATTTGATTGTTTGGGCTGGGGCAGCTCCCCGTGTTTGAGCCGCAGRCTCCCACCGAGCTCATTTCAGAACAGGGGGATTTTCAGTGCGCCGCAGAAACCCCTCTGGCTTTTATCAKTTGGAAACAGCATTCCTACTTTTTCATCTTTCAGTCTTTAAAAAGCTGGTTGCAGGTGTGACGTTGTGCACCGGTCCTTGAAGGTGAGGGTAAGCTGTGAGATGAAGCGATCCCACATGCTGGGCACATCCCGGGGTGCTGCTTCCACTCCTCCTTAGCACCAGCTTTCCCCGAGAAGCTGTGACAGTCCAGCTGGCCTTATCCTGGAGAAAAAAAAGCATCAGGGGAGACCTTGTTGCTCYCTGCCTCAAAGGAGGGTGCAGCCAGGTGGGGTTGGGCTCTGCTCCCAGGGAACAAGTGACAAAACAAGGAGAAATGGCCTCAAGTTGCACCAAGAGAGGTTTAGATTAGATATCAGGAAAAAAAAAAATAAAAAAAAAAATCATCATTTAAAGGATTGCCCAGTGCTGGCACAGCTGCCCAGGAAAATGGAGGAATCCCCCATCCCTGGAGGGATTTAAAAACCATGTGGATGTGGCACTTGGGGACATGGGTTAGTGGTGGTCTYGGCAGTGCTGGATTAATAGTTGGATTTAATGATCTTAGAGATCTTTTCCAAYCTAAATCATTCTGTGAGTCCCTCTGCACAACCGGCTGTGTCAGCATGAGCTGAAAGTAAAACCCAGCCTTAATCATTCCCTGACCATTCCAGCAACAGCAGTATCACAGAGAACCCCCAAATTTGTAGGAAAAGCAGCAAGAAAGTTGCAATTTTAGGACAACAGGGGACTTGAAGGCTTCATGTGTTGCATTKTTAGCAACCGGAGGTCATGGTGATGGCCTTCCAGGAGTGTGTTTGGGTTTTCCCTCATGTTCCAGCAATTTCAAGTCATGATAAAGCATCATTGTGAAAGGATTTTCTGGAAGAGTAAGTTATCCATTTGTCTTGTTGGGTTTTATTTTGTTGGTTTGTTTATTTGTTTGTTTTTACCGTGTGTAGGATTACATGAAAGTTCTGATGTTTTGTTCAGTACTCATAATTTTACTGTTGATTCATTAACAACCAGTTGCCAGAAGAGAAAGCCACTGCCTCCATGGACAGGTACAGCAACTCCAGAAATTATTGGTGGGTCCAAACAGCAGTCTGAATGTGGCCATTATTWGGGTTTTGATGGCAGTAGTGATGTTGTCTCTGATTCTGATCCYATGTAAGCACCATCTGTGTTTTACAGAAGTTACACTGAGTTACTGGGCATTAAAAGAAAATAGTCATTTACTCAAAATAAAAATTGCTATTTCTCTTGACCTGTATTTCTCCAGACCTTGTACAGTGGCATTTCAGTTGAAAAAGGGCCCTCACTTTTCTTCTGTAACTGTAATGAGGTTATTTGTTTCGTACTCATTTTCACTTTTCCTTATCTACCCAAGATGATGAGCCAAATTGTTTCCTGCCTAAATCTGGTCTTTGCTGTCCCACTGAAAATCATTTTGAACTCTACATCTCTCCAGCCTTGCTGAGTCATCCTGGAGCTTGGCTCTGAGTTCCTCATCTGATAAGAGGCAGCAGAGGAACTTCCTAATCTCAGAGACTGTGCCAGGAGAAATCCATTAGCAATCATGATAAGAGATTCCAGTTATTCCAACAACTCAGGCCTTATAGCTATTGGAAACAAATCTTGCATGAACATACTTAGGTACACATGTGATTTCATCTRTGAGATTTAAGGCTAAAAGTAAATGAACTTAAATTTTTCTCTTGAATAATGCAGTTGTCCAGTGAGTATTAGAAGTTTTCTTCACCAGGGTTTTACTCACTGCTGTAGAGAGGACACTCACAGCAAAACTTAAGATGGTATCTTGTACAGAAGAACCCATTTAGCTTTGTTCTCATCTGTTCCCTCTTGGAGATGGGGACGTGTCCTGCTCTCTCCTTTCCCTCCTTCTCTCCATCTTCAGTGGCAGTAGCAAATTATCCTTTTGTATCAGCTGCCATTTAACCAGCTGCCAATCAAAAAGGTGGTGGAGTACAGTTTGCATTTAGTTTCCACACCCAGTATGTAGCAATGAAAATCTTCCATTCATGTTCTGCCTAAAGTTCCTAATTTTTCCTATTCATTTCAGTTTGCCCAAGCATCAGCACTGGCATTTTCACCTCCTCATATCTTATCCTCTTAGCACCCAGCTGGACCCAGGGGAGGAAGAACAATTGGTTTGYACCATCTGAGTTTTGGTTTGGGCCTCCATAGCCAATTCTTGTGATTTTTAAATGTGTTATGATATGAGGTGTGCAGTAGTTTGTATTTTTGCCCCTTTTTTTTTAATTTTTATTTTTTCCTGTATCAGTATCAGTGAGGGATGAGGCTCAAATTATAAAGCCCCTTAAACTCAGAAGGCACATAAATAGAATCTAATTTTTATTATGTTAATTCAGTGTTTTAAGGAGCCTGACCCACAATCCTCAAACATTTTGAATTTAGCAGTATTAGCAACTCCAGCTGTAATGCTGCTGGTAGTGGCTCACATATAGGCATGATTTAGGATTTTTAATCCTAAATCAGGTATCATTCACTACCAAATAATTTTGTCTTCCATGTCAGCAGCTGYAAGACGCATTCCTTTTAATATCTGGATCTTCCTCCTAAATCTGTGATACATATATTGACCCATTTCTCTGCTTCCTTCCAACACTTCCAAGACCAAATGCTTAAAAACCAAACTTTTTGCTTAGTGGTTCTGATGACCTCACCTGATCTTTCATATTAGAAATAGGGGATCTCTTTCCCTATAGAAAGAGAAAATTACATTTTTCATTCTTACATTCTAAAATAGCTATAAAAAAAACCCCAACTACCAGTCTCTAAGACACAATTTGAAGTCAGAATTACCTCAGATTTTTAATTTTTTTTTTATCCAATAGCTCCAAATGTACTTCCCTGCTGAAAATTGTGCTGACATTTGAACTGAGGGAAGCACAAAAGGGTCTTTCAATTTTCCTGCAGGATTCTGAAACGCTAGAAAGTACTGGAGCTGCATTTTAAAGATGTTAACTTCAGCAGCGAGGCAGGCAAATCGTCACTTGGCGCAGGCAAGGGGACTGTAGATGCAATAAATTGAAAATTGTTGGGAAACCCGCTACGTTTGTGAGAATTAGCAGCAATTCACATGATTT
>NW_026623317.1:764051-772242 GCF_030028575.1 Malurus melanocephalus
TGCCTGCTGAGGAGGCATCAGCCCCACCAAGCGCAATGGAGCAGCCTCAAACCAGGTGCTGACAAGACTTTCCTGATCTGCCCATGACCCCCATTGCAGGAGGCRAGATGGCATAAAGGAATTAGCAGARAACTGGTGGGGAGAAGATGGTTTGTTTGTTTCTCCTTGCTCGGGAAATGTGTGTGGCTGTCAGGRCCGATGTGTTTCTGTGACACTCGAGCCGCCTCTCCAGCGCTGCTCCTTGTTGGGCTACACACTCATCTTTTATCAGGAGGGTGGTGGAGTGGCGAGAGACATCCTCTTCACAGAAAGTCAGCTCAGCTTTGCTGCACAGGCATTTGGAGGGCTCAATTCCTTTTATTCCACCCCTCTGAAGAACCCTTTGCCCAAATTTCCTCTTTTTTCTTCTCCCCCCGCCCTTTCTTTTCTAAAGACTGAGAAATGCCTCAGGAATGCACTTGCTCTCTCTCCTTTCCCAGACTGGCTCTCCCAGTGATGTATTAATTAGCTGGAGCACTGCACACTAACGAGCAACTGCAGGCTGATCTCGTTAAACATTAATGCTTAACTCGAAAAGCAAGAGCTGTTAAAGATACGCCACTCAATGTCATCCGTGTCCCAGCGCAAGAGAAGTCGGGGCTGAGCTGCTGGCACTTGTGTTTCCAGAGGGACTGAGAGGGGGCGAGTGCCACACTTCCCTTCTCCAGAGCCAGCTGGGAGCACCTCGACCACAGAGGGGTTTCTGTGCTTCTCTGATGAACTTTAGCTCAGAACCCAGCCCTTTTCCAGGGAGCAGCGCTCTCTCACGGAGTTAGACAGGCGAATTCTTGTGCCCACGCTGCTTTTTCAGCCTTTTCCATGCCTTGTTCTTAGTGGTCAGGTCCCAAAACCAGCACAGGTCTGCTCCTTACCCATTATTTAACCACAAGCAAATGGTTCGGGCCTGTGTTTTCAGACATGAAAGTTTCCTGTCAGGTAGTTACACCTCAGTGCAATAATCCAAATTAGAGGTTGTCTTGATCATTATTGACTTTGCTGGATATTTTAAGCAACACCATTGGAAAATATTGACCTTATCACCACTTAGTTTCAGTTTGCCCTTGGAGGAACTTGTTAGGGCAGCTCTTGATACCGTGAGGCTTTGACTTTTCTCGAGGAAARTATCTCAACAACCTCATGAGAAGCTTTCAGAGCATTTATTTGTTCATTAACCAGCTGGAAATACTTCTGATGAAAGTGGATCAAGCCTGAGCCTCCTGCCCAAGGAGCYCTGCTCTTCYCCAGGCACGTGCCRTTCYAGCCCAGCTGTGCAYGGGCTCTCRGYGATTCTCCCATTTGCATAGGCARAAATGGGAATGKTTTTTAGGCACCMTCTTAATGACTGTTACATGCAAATYAAACACAGAGTTTTGCATGAGCATCTATGCTCGGCTTGCCATGCATTTATCTGGCATAGCCAYGGTCCAGGATATATTTCAGGATGTGTAGCAGCCTCCTGACTTACTCTGTGCCTCCACCTCCTCTCCAATACAGCAACAAAGACACAGCAGCCAGTATTTTTCYTCACCATCCAGCTCTTTGCATTAAGCAACTTGATGGCAATTGATAATTCATTAATCATTTCTTATCRTAGTTAATATTTACCCAGCTTGCTACTGTGCAGCAAAGGGTGATGGGAGGGGCAGCAGCAGGAAAGTGAAAGGTACAGTCRGGGAAAGGACAAAATGTGTGGGGGCACCAAGTCTTCAGAAACAGGCTCTTTTCCCTTCCCCTTCCCTTTCCCCTCTCCTCTCCTATCCAGATGTTTCCCTGGTGCTGCCACCACCAATTCCACAAGGCCCATCTCCATTTTCTCAAGACAAACCCTCCTTAGATCATCACTGCTCCAGCTCCAGCCATATGGAAAAGATTTTTTTTTTTGTTTTTAGGGTTTTGTTTTTTTTTTTTATGAATCTCTGAGCAATGCCTCTTTCTCCCCGAGGAAGTGAAAGGATTACTGCAGCSCTGTTGGGATTTCGTTGTTGTTGGGGATTTTTTCAGTCTCCTAGCGTGATGCTTGCTCAGACTGCGCTTAAAAGCCACGGTGCTTGATCTCCCCTCTAATGGTGTTAGGGCTGGAACTGGAGCTGCCTCTGCTGCCCAGTGCTCCTCCTGCCCGTGTCTTCAGACGTTATGTCACAGCTCCTGGGGCTGCTGGCTGACTCCAGCCGGCCTCCCCAGGGGATGGGGAGCAGGTTCCCTTCCCTGTGGCACAGCAGCAGTGCCCACATTTAAGGAGCTGCAGTGCTGAGCCGTGACTGCATTAGTTCTGCTACATTAGAACGGCAGCAAAGAGCTTAATTTAATTCGCTGGCCTGTATGCCGACACCTGAGGRCCACTAATTCACTGTCACGTATTCGCAGTGAAACCAGGCTCTTTAGTGTTCACTTTTTTTTGTTGTGTTTTGTTTTTTTCACAAGAGGAGAGCCTTGCAAGGCAAATGCTAATTTTCTAGGGCTGGAGAGAAATATCTCCTTCCAAGGATCACGGCAGGTCAGGATGACTCACTTTTGCCCGTGTGTCCACAAGGGATGGAAGATCACACACACCTCTTTTTTTTAATTTCTTTTCCTTTGAAATGTATAAATTGATCCCTGTTCTGTCATTTTACWATTAGGAGCCTCCATTAAAAAGTTGATTCATGCTGATGTACGAGTGGTCCTAAAACATTTATTCACCACAGGCTGTATTTGGACACTATTCAAGGGCTTTGAGCCTATTAGAGTCTTCAACCCTCTCTGTCTTCTCCAGTGATAGCATCAAGTCCTGTAGCAGCATTTGCWATGCAGTAACTTCCAAGAATCAAGCCTTGCCTGTGTTGTTTGTGCATGAAGACCCATTAAGCTAAATTAATCCCTAGGGTAAATGTACAGACTTCAACAGAATGTTATCAGGGATAAATTAGGCCTATTGATTTTTAATGAGGTTCTTACCTGAATAAAGAAAATAGAGTTTCTCTTCTGTTCGGGGCTATTGTTCTGCTGCAAGCACCACCAGAAGCACTTGCTTTGATCCTGAATTTTTAAACCTGGAAATTTTACATTTCTRAAAGGATTAGAAAACATTTTTCTTTCTCTCCGTTAAACGTGAGCAGTGCCATTGTGCAGAGGAATACGTTTCCCAGAATTTACACATCTTCAAGTACCTCTTTTCTGAAAACTAAGTGAATAGATTGCCAGAAAAATTACAGGCTTCCCGTATTTTAACGCTGACCTCCTCCTTCAKAGAGCACCCTCATCACAAGGGGTTTGCTCCATGCTAATGAATTTCTAGAGAAATAATTTTGAGAAGTACAAAGTGATTTTTTTTTTTTCTGTAGCTGATCTGGCTGAGATAATTCACATATCGCAGTTTCATGCCAAGGATTTCTAATGTTACCCCGTTGTTTGAGTTCTCAGGTGGGTAATTTGGGGGTCACTCCACATTGCCAGTGGAGACACACCCCCTGACCACTTGGTTAGCAGCACAGATCTTGAGAATGGAAGGATGTGATAAATCCCACACTGTTTCCTGGGATGTTGGTGCATAGTAGGGCATGGAGATGCAGAGCCAGGTATCTGTCCTGGCAGGTGGCTTCTCTCTGCCATTGTCATCAGCRCCTCTGCTCTCCATGGGAAGACAAAGAAAATACTTTAAAATTAAGTCTCTATACCCAGAGGTTTGAAAAGAAACTAGGGACCTCAGATTGTCCCCAGGTTTCTTTGGGGAGCTGTTGGGTTGTTTAGGCAATATTATTGAAATTATTGTTGTGTTAGATTACRTATTAGGCAGAAATTTTTCTCTGTGAGGGTGGTAAAGCCCTGGCACAGGGTRCCCAGAGCAGCTGTGGCTGCCCCTGGATCCCTGGCAGTGTCCAAGGCCAGGCTGGACATTGGGGCTGGGAGCAGCCTGGGACAGTGGGAGGTGTTCCTGCCGTGGCAGGGGATGGAACAAGATGGTCTTTAAGGTCCTTCCAACCCAAACAATTCTGTGATTGTGAGAAAGGACCCYGCAGTCAGGTTGTGGTTGATTTCAGTGAAAGGGTTGCTCCCCAAGCTGCTGTCCCTGCTGAGGCTGGGTCTGCAGAGACRGGGACATTTCTGTGGCTCATCAAAAACAAGTAGGAGCTGTGTCATCACMGCACTGTGGTGTCACTCATGGCTGCAGGGATCACATCCAGGTGGCTTTTCAGGTGTCACTTCGCTGTGTGTCCTCACGTGACCAGGGATGGGTTTTTTATATTCTGGGCTGGATGGTTGATGAAAATTTTCCACCTGAATATCTCTGAAGGCACAAAATACTGGTTAATTTGCATCCTTTATAATGTTTAATTTAAACTTTTAGCTTTCAAAATGAAGAAGCATTTGTTCATTTCCTAAAAACCATTAGCTATCTGTTGGGAATAGACTTTGTTTAATAAACGGTTGGYTTGGCTTTAACCACTGATCTAAATGGCAGCATGTCTGCAGACTCTCAAGTCATCAGTTTGTATTCCCAAATGTGCTTTGCTTGTGGAAGAAATATTTATATTTACTCAGAAATGCCAACAGGGGTTGTCTGTGCCCTTCTAGCACACATGACAAAGACCAAGGGATTGAACATTGGCAGAACTAACTTCTAACTTGTCTAACTTGTAATTCTTGAATAATTTTTTTTGTTTTTGCTCAGCTATTTATTTTTTACTTTTTAATGTATTTTCACAATGTGCATTATGTAGAAGGATGTATGGGTCTTTTGCAGAAGTTATATGAGATTTTCWACCCTCCTTGTTTGTAATCTCAGGTCTGTACCTCTAAATTTTCTTTACCTTAGTAATTCCCATAATTCCTGCTSTTCCCTGAGAGAAGAGAACTGAAATTTTCCAGTGTCTTGCACTGCAACTTTTTCTGTAGCATTTCACAGTGAAAATGAAAAGGAAACCCAGAATGTTTAAATTGGAATTTTCCTTTGGAAAAGCAACCATRTAGGAATATTCATGCACTGCCTGGCTCAGGCCCTTTTTTAAGTAACACAAAACACCAGATGTAAGCTTCTCGCAGGCTAAAGTGCAGGATTTGGAACTCRACTCTTCTTTTTCATGAGCACGTCTTCCTTCCCAGAAAACACCACAAAAAACCCTTCACCAAACCCGTCATCAGCAGCAGAGATAAGGAATGCTCCAATGCAGAAACATACCCTAAAAAGGGAAAGGCCGATATTGACTCGCAGCGAAGCTTAAGCCCTTTAAACTCACCCCCTGGACAAGGAGAATCAATGCCTCCTGTAAAAAAACAAAAGAACCTCTGCTGTTSCAGAGCAGGCTGTTGAGCTATGCTAACAGTCGTATATTTTCTGTTCAAAACTGTGCGGCTGTGTGTATAAACACGGCAGGGTTTTGTGGCTGTATATGTCCAGATTTCTGACGTGCGTAGGTGGAGCCGGCGCAGGAAAGCCTGTTCAGGAGCTGGGAGCAGCTGCCCTAATGGAATATTATTGACTTTAGTTACATCAGGGGCTAAATATAGATCGGGCAGCAGCGGACACGGGGCTGCGCCTGACGGCCAGGACGGAATGTGCTGCTGGACGGACGGACAGATGGACGCTGCTCCTGCACACACGATCCCTTGGGCTCAGGCAGCTCTCCTGGGCTCTGTGACCCAGCACCGTGATTCCCATGGGCATCCTGCCACTGGCCAGCCCGGGCTGTGGATCTGCTCTGAGAGGAGATGGAGTCTGCTCTGGATTTGGACAGGTCTCCTCTCCTGTAGATGCCTGGGCAGGGCTCCCCCAGGCTGACTGATATGTGGAAGGGGCTGACCCTGATGCCTAAATCTGGCTTACCTAAGACAGAGGCTGGACAAAATTCAGAGAATCCAAAGCAGTTCTGTTCATTCCAGGGCCTTCAGGGCCATTCAGGGCAGTCCCACACCCACAATGGACAATGGCTCACGGGTTTTTCACCCTTTCTCACTTTTGTGCATTTGCACATCGGGGCTGGATCCTCCAATTGCAGCTGCAGCCAATGCAATCATTGACTCCAAGTTGGCTCCCCCAATTCTCTGTTGTTTCCATCTCTTGGGGCCTGGCACAGGGAGGTGTCCTTGAGTTTGGGGCTGCAGGGGAATTGTTTTGTATAAAAATGGGAGAGCAGGAGCTCAGCACTGTCTGTAGAGTCCAGAGTGATCCACTAAAGAATTCCAGGGTTACAGATACATGGAAAATATAGAAGTTAAAGTCCTAAGGCATCAACCCCAGTAATTAAAAACCTGCAAGGAAAAGTTGTACYTTAGATATTTTGCCCTGGCCTTCCTGCATTGCCGCCCTTCACCCCTCTGCTCCACCCTCCCTCCAGTCCAGTTGCCGTTTTGTGCTATTTAAAGTTTGAGATGCGATCCCCCTTTCTGAGCTCGCCCCTCCCCAGAGTTTTGCATCTGAAGGCAAAACCTGCATATCATCAACATTCTTCAAAACCCCTTCCACCAAAAAAAAACTGATCCAAATATGCCACATCTGTGCACTCAACAGGAGAGTCTGTCCCTCTGCTAACCTTTATGGAGAAGGAGTGTGGGGAGATCCTCTGTGACATTTCTTCTTGTTTCTTTGGGGCTGAAAAAGCTAGAAAGRAGCCTGTTCTTTCTCTAGCTTGAAAGAGGATGAAGCCTTTTGGGTAAATTGGGTTTTAATAATTTTTTCCTCCCCTCCTCCAAGCCCTGACTGCTGTTTTTAAGCTGGGAGAGCACTGGCATTGAAAGGGATGCGCTTATTCTGACAGGCTTTATAGAGGAGCATCACAGGGCTGTGGTGTGGCTCAGAGCAGAGGTTTAAAGCATTCTGAAGACCTGGCAAGCCACGGGGATGCTGAAGGCAATGCCCAAAGTGCCCAGAAGTTCAGACAGCTTTCTCTATTTCCTTCCTGGGAGGGAAAGCCCAAGGCTCTTGTATCATAGGAAGTGACAGTTTTGAAGTGAAACGGGCTTGATAGTCCGAAAGCACCGGATTGTGATTCTTTGGGAGAAAGGACTGTGCAATTTCCCCTCATTTCTGTTTGATCCTGCAGATTTAAATCCAGCTAATGTGCACAGACAGGAACTGTGTGGTGTCCCAAGTGGTTTAGGGCTGCACAAAACATTAAGGCCAGGACTAGAGAGAATCATCTGCTCATATGTGCAGTGATGTACATGAACCAGTAATTTTAAGAAAAAAAACATTTAAAGGCTTTGGGGTCATAAGAAACCCTACAGCAACACAAGGCAGGGATTGATCCTATTTATAAGACTCTATTTYCCTTCTCCTTTACAACCTGCAAGAAATTTAGAATATTGTACTTTTGTTTTCTTTCTTATCTCTAGTCCTTCCAAATTCACTGAGCATACACACAATCCAGGGAACTGGGAAAGGACTGCACATCTTATTCTATTTGGTAAACTCTTATTAGGGCTGCTTTTCAACRCTCTGATCATTAGAGATTGCACTTTTTTGATACCTGCTTTTGACAGCTTATGGAGTAAAACTGCACGCTCCCCTCCCATTCAGTCTTTGGCCAACAATTTTTTGGTTTAGAGCATGAGGAGTGARGCAGAGTGAGTACATTGTCCTCTTAGATTTATAGTCCAGGAGATAGGTCACAACCCTGAGCCACTTTAAAAATGATCTATACTTCCGAGGCCTAGGGGACAAYGATGGAATATATATTGTGTTGTGCCTCCAGCCGCCCTGGGCTGGGACTGGCGCTGATTTGAGCCGGTCATTAAACAACGGCATCTCACTGTAGGATGGGGAGAGCACAGACAGCAGGGATGTCATCCCTGGGAGGCTGAATCTGCTCCAGCTACAGGGATCAATATTGCCAAGTCCTGGGGGCACTGCTG
Source organism: Malurus melanocephalus (assembly GCF_030028575.1). Classification (NCBI taxonomy): domain Eukaryota; kingdom Metazoa; phylum Chordata; class Aves; order Passeriformes; family Maluridae; genus Malurus; species Malurus melanocephalus. Next base: position 771,918 of record NW_026623317.1, read on the forward strand.
ATCCCTCCAGCAACGTCCCTCCCCAGCACAGACGCTTTTACAAGGAGACACATCTGGTTCTGTGCGTCTCCTCCAGCAGCTGATGTGATTTCAGTGCCACAGAGACAGACCAGGAGCCTCATCCATGCAAGATGCTGTGCCATCCTTGGCTGTGGCCACGGCAGAGCATCGCTGCCAGCTCCACCATCACAGCTGGACCTGCAGCTAAGCCTCACTAATGAAGCCACTTCACTCCTTTTTTTTTTTTTTTTTTTTTTTTTTTTTTTTTTTTTTTTTTTTTTTTTTTTTTTTTTTTTTTTTTTTTTTTTTTTTTTTTTTTTTTTTT
>NW_026623317.1:772249-779104 GCF_030028575.1 Malurus melanocephalus
CAGTGAGACTCACTTTTAAATGACAAAAGTGGAGTGGGATACATTCAGTTCAGAGGAAGAAAATCCAACTTTCCTCTTCCTGCTCGGCCTCCAAGCACTGAAGGCAGGCTTGGGGAAGCCCTGATTCTGTGTGCTCAGACTGCCAGGAATGAGTGAGTGATGGGGAAATGCTGTGCTGTGATGGGGAGGTTGTTTTTGGCTCTCCAGTGTGTGTTTAACCCTCTGGGGATTGACAGCATCCATTGTGTTGAACATGGAGTGTCCAGCATCCTCTGCTCTGGCTGAAATATTTAATCCTTGAATGCATCAGACCCTTGCATATCCCAACTCCTTCTATTGCAGGAACACCTAGAAAACCTCTGTATTAATGTAGTTTCTTCATTTTGGAAGCAAAGAAAACTCCAGTTAGAGCTGAAAGCGGAGGGAAACAGAGAATAAATTTTGGATTTTTTACTAGCAATCGTTTGTTCCTCTTGTCAAGTGCCCTGAGAAGTGAGAAAGTATTACCAAGGGTCCTTTCCTTGCTGGAGTTGTGCTCATCTTGTGATCTGTATTTCTTTCCCTATCTCTCTTATATTGCTCTTATCATACTTTTTATCAAAGGGCTTCAAAAGAGGCAGCAGAGCTCAGCTTTCGTATCCCCTTGAATTCCAGCAGAAGGGTTACGTTTGGTTTTCTAGGAATGACAGAGAAGGTTTCAGGCAGAAATAAACCACTGTGGATTTATTATATTTTTCTGGTCTTCTAAGTTTTTTYTTAATTTTTTTCCCTGCATGCAGAGAGTGAGATTTTTTGAAGGGCTCAGTACTGTATTTCACTGCTGAAGAATGTGGAGAAGTACCCATCTTCCCTGGCAGTGGGTATGGGATCACACAGGACACTCCCAAACATCCCATTCTCCTCTTTCTGCTTCAAAACCCAATCCTTAGGCACGATTACCTGACAGATTTCTTAACTTGCATCAGCACCAGTGCGAACCTCACAGTTACGCACTCCACTATGCCCAACAACACACACACGTTCTTTTTTCCTTTTCTCTCCCATACCCATCCACACAGACTCCCCTAGCCCCAAGCCACGTGCCCTTTTGGAACGGCAGAAGATGGAAGAGCCGGCGCTGTCTGCTCTCCATCACCCCATCCYCTCTTTGCCGTCCCCTCCCKCCTCCTCRGATGACCCCACTGTWAAAMGAGGCTGAATGRGACCACGATGTCAGGSAGAAACAAAATCTGCAGCTGTCATRGTGTTCCTTCTACTTCTGCACTGCATGTCAGTCCCACTTTGTGCTTGCTTCAGGCACTTGGAGCTTGCGCTCTCCAAGATGCCCTGCAAGTTTTTATCGCTCCTCGCTCACAAGGACATTTTATTGACTTTAGGCACTCATGTCATAAGCAAAGCATTTGTAAAAATTAAGATACAATCTTGCTGCTGTGTTGTGGGTTGCTCCACTTCGCTTTGAAGATTAGATGCTGAAAATCATTCCCTGACAGTCGCAAAACTGGTGCAGCTTGCAAGGGCTTCCCCAGTTGTAAGCGCTGGACGTTGTGCTGGAGCACAGCTAAAGCTGGAATGAATTGAAGTGTGCCCATTGTACTGAAATCTCTGTGGCCTGTGGCCTGATGCAATACTAATTTTGAGATGTTCCAGATGCCCTTTAATGGTTAGAGCACTCTTAATGCACTGCAGCTGCTGTATTTTGGAATGACTCTTGTTGCCAAATTCCTTCATGTGTAAAAGCAAGGGTGCTTATCTAGTCTTATGGGAAAAAACAAATATTGCGTCTGAAAGTATGAACTGAAAGGATTTATGAATCACYGTCCACTTTTACTTAAAGCTTGATCATTATCTTTTTCTTTGTGCCCACAGACASATMKTTCTGTGCTATCTCTCTAAAGCAAYCCATGCTAACATTCTTCCAAYACACAGAATTAAATAAAAGCAGCAGACACCCTTAAAAGCTCCACAACTGGACGGTCCCACTTTTAAATGTGTGGGCAGCCTTTGTGCCCGTTTGCCACCACTTCCACTTTCCATCACATTTGGCTTGCTCCAAGAGAAAAAGTCTGCTGCCAGGATTTCTGCTGGCTGAAACAAGGGTGAAGTTCTGGCCTGATTAAAATCAGTGGCAAAGCTCCCAGCAACGAGTAGGAGAGCAGACTGTGATTTGGAGTACTTGGAGGGTGTACACAAAGCAATCACACATAGCAATATAATTGCGGCCATTTGATGGATGCTAAAGTTGGAGATCAACAACCAGCAGATAAAAATAGCAGCMATTTCTGCTGATTCCTAGTCCTGTTATTTTAACTACTGTTGAGAATCAATTCCTTTCCAGCTTTACAGGATAGGTAAAAGCACACTGCCTCCCCTAGTAAAACTTGAGAATTTTGTTGACTTGGAATAAATGCTTCCCTCCTTACCCATGCTGCTGTGTCAGCATCCTTAATATTTCCCACACGTACATGCAAAACCTGTTAACATGTTAATGGATTTGTTTGCTTGTCAAGGAAAATTCTGCCCCCCTGCAATGACAGCTTCAAACTCACATTGCAAAAGGGCAGGGCAAGCAGTCACTCAATGGACAAGCACAACACAGTTCTCCCGGCAATAAAGGCTTCGGATTCGAGACGGGTGCCTTGCCACTCTGATCTGCAGCGCTGGTTTAATCATGTTAATGTGCTGTCTAATTATGGTAAACACTGCATATTATTCAAATTAAAAATGTATATTGCTGTTCACGTAGTCAGCCTGCAGACGTTTTCGCGCATTAGTGTTTTCTAAGCTGAATGCCCTTCGGTCATCTKCAGAGACTGTGTGTTAGCCCATTAGCTAAAAAGGGAGGTGGGTGATCAAACACAGTGGCCAAATGACTTGGACCATGTTTTCCTTGGCATGCACTTGGGAGTGAAACAGTTTCTCTGAAGCAAAGTTGTYGCTGAAAAATCCCATGTGAGGTGTAAATCTGAAATCAGCCCTGCAGCCTCTCTCTTCAGTGCGAAACTGTACCCAGTGGGATCTTGGATGTGTGAGTTTGGTGTGCCTTGGGTTGCACCCACCTTAARAAAAGAGATTTTCAGAGTCAACAGCTTTGACAATTGAGGCTCTGATGCCTCCCCTCATGAGGTACATCAACTCTTTCTTTCTCAAAAGTTCATCTTTCTTGGTGGGCATCAGTGGTACGTGCCAAACTCATAGATGGGTTTCATCAGAAAAAGCAGCCTCTCACTGTAGTGGAAAGCAATCCCAGTCCTGGTTACCAGTCTGGCCAGCCTGCAATTACATAGCCAGGATGTCTAATTAGACACAAGTTTCTGAGATGGGCCCAAGGTGAAAATTATTCCCTTAAATCTAGATGTGCAGTTCCTCTTTTTCTGGGATTGTTGGAATCATGCCTGGTATTCTGGATCTAATGAAAGCAGCAATAAATAAACTTGTGATTTAATTATCTTGATAATGATAGGAACGGAATTTAACACTAATAATAATAACAATACTCATAACAATCCCACTCASAGTCCTTTTACTATTATTAATACTRTTAGTAATAATGTCACGTTGGCTCTTGCTGCTATCAGATATCCATTGTGGCTTCTCTTGTAAGGGTAGGATCATTCAAACTATTCCACATGACTATGCACAGTAAAAAGATTAACTTGGGTATTTCAGTGCTTGCAACATTTTCATTCCACGTTGGTGGGTTGCAGAGGAAGTTGCTGGGCAGAGTGAAAATACTGATAGAAGTAGTTGATAGAACTGCTTAACAAGTGGGCAATAGAGAAAAACTTGGACAATGCAATATATATCAGCAAAGAAAAATGTTTTACTGACAAATTATTTTTTTTTTTTCCTGTTCAGGAATGGGAATTTTGCATGTACCTACAGCTATACAATTGGACCTAAAAAATTCTATCGTTTTCATTGTATTAGATATTTATGTTTTCCTTTGAGGAATGTTTCTTCCATTTTTTTCTTTTYCTGGGATGCAAGTGTGGATGCTCAGATTCACATGCTTGGCATGAACTATTTTTCTTTCCATTGTCTCCCCATTCTTCATTTACCAAGGTCCAAGATGGAAAGTTACAGAAAAAAAAAAAAGGAGTTCTGTGCCTTGGTACTTAATTACTTTAGAGGACAGGAAGAGTTCCTCGAGACAAATTGTATTATGATTCAACTGTCCCAGGTCATTTCTTTGTTTGTTTGCTTTTCCCTGTKCAATTAGTTTCAGTTTGTGGGAATTGTTCCCAGTCATCATTGCCTTGTAGAGCTGGAATGGACAGGAGGAGCTGGAGAAAGACAAATTTTCAGGCTGTGAATGCCCGATCCTTGGGCAACCTGGAAGTTGTCCCTGCCCATGTCAGGGGGGTGGAACTGGATCATCTATAAGGTCCCTTCCAATCTGAGACATTCCWTGGTTCTATAATTCTACGTAGTGATGAATTCAGAGTTTTGCCTCAGTAATTATCCTCTGCTGCTTTCAAAATTACTTGATCTGAGCTTTTTGTRCAGGTGAATGTGACAAAATGGCTCTTATTGAGTTTATATGTTGGGAACTCTGCCAGCAGTCATGTACAAGTGGTAATGCCTTGGCTGGATGAGGACACAGGTTTGTATAAAAAGAAAATCAGGATAAAAAATCCTCTAGGTGCTTTCACACCTGGTGATGGTTTTTGTTATAGAAAACCCTCATCAGACCATAGAACTCTCAAGAAACCCAATGGCTGCTGTCTTTACGTTRTGCTTGAATTTTAAAGATACTGATATTTATAAACAGATTATTTTATCAAACTTTACAAATATATTTTAATAAACTTGGCCACACGTAGTAAAGGTAAAATTTAGAATTAAATGGCACAAGAAAAGTGATGGGCAGCRTTCTGATCTTCAGACAAGAAGACAAAAGTTGCTGCCTAAGCAAATAAATTAAAGAGCAGGGATGAAATAATTTCATGCTGGATCTGGCTTTTGTGCAGAGCAGTGGGAATGAAGTTGCTGGAGGCATTTTGCAGAACGAGGGAGATGCAGCATCCTCGTGGATGTATGGAAAGGAAGAGAAGGGTTCATCCTCCCCAGCCCTGGGCTGTACGGGGCCCATCCCTTCACTGCATTTCCCCAGAGAACGGGAAAAGAGGAAGCAATCCAACCACTGCACTCAGGTCACCTTGTTGCAGTCCTACTCCAAATCACTGCACTCAGATCACTTCACAAAAAACACATGAGTTCAGAGGTGGTTTTTTTTCAATCCTGACCACTTTTGATCATTGCGTTTGCAAGCAGTGACAGAGGAGTGGCCAAAGGGAAGTGTGAGGGGTGCCAGCAGGATGTCAGGATCACCAGAAACACCACAGGTTGCTCCCATCCAGCCTGACACTGATGCCTCTCTCCATCACCTCGGCAGCCTCTGTCTCCCCTCTCCCTTCCCCATCCCTCCCCCTCCTCAGTGGTTCAATAGGTGCTGTGGGGCTGGGGTACTGCTCAGGGGTCAGTGCTGGGCTCTGTCCTGCCCAGGAGCCTCTGGCCACTGACCAGGGCCAACATTCAGGGTGCCCTGTGCTCCAGGACAGCTCTGGCTCTGGCTGGGGAGGGCAGGCTGTCAGTTTGACCCATCTCCTGGAGCAGGGGGATGCTTGGTCACATTGGAGTGCCTGGCAGTGCACGGAGGCCCTGGGTGATATTGGAATATTTTTCACACAGAGTAAAAGTATTTGAATGCTTTTTACACCACAAAAACAGGGCCTGTGGGAGCTGGTCTTGCCTCTTCCCCCACCACTGCCCCAAGGTGCAGAGACAGCTGTCTTCATCCACCCCAAGGGCACCAAGACTGCAAGACGTACCTGGACACGAGCAAAAACCAAAACAAATTTCAAGTGCTGGATATTTCTGTCCCATTTACAAAATTCCAGAGTGGCTCAGGGCCACTTGTTGGGCCCATCTTTGATCTGAGATCCTGTGGGCATGGCCCCTCCATCTCCAAGGAGGAAAAGCTCATGGATTCATTCCTCAAATTGCTCTCAGCAGCAGAGAATGCAGCTGGCTGCACCCGCCTGCAAACTTTCTGCACTTTAGGATTTTATAATAATACTCAAAAAAATCCCTAAATCTCAGCACACAATTCAGTTAAGAAGAGACATCCTTAGGGAGGGCWTTTGTCCATCCTTGGCTGCACATTCTTGGAATGTAAAAGGAAAAGTGGCACCTAGAAGATGCCAGTCATGGTAGTTGTGCTTTGCTTCTTCCAGGAGGCTTTTAGGATTGTTTGTGTCTCATTTTGGAGTCAAACCCATAAAAAGAGAGATGCTGAGCTGTGGGGATGGTGTGATGGSCATGCACACACCTTGTGGGCTTGAAAACTAGGGCAGAAAATTAAGTGTGGTCCAAATTTGGGGCACAGAGAACACGGGTGAGATGTGTCCTGCTTTGGCCCTGTCCCAGAGACCAATTAAGTCTGAATTCCATCSTGAGTATGGTGCTGGGTAAAACAAGCAAACACATAACAAACAGAAACAAACAAAAACAGCCTGAAATATGAGCTCTGTGACTGTGGAAATTGATAGCATCTTATACTGAAGGAAAGGGGAGAAGGACAAGGTCAGTGCAACCTTGCTCTGGTCAGATTTCTGCATGAACCATGAGTTCACCACCTCCTCGGGGTCCTTGTTAGAGAAAACTCTTTCAGTGCGTATGTTTTTATTATCTCATCTCTGTGGGTTTGATTTGGTTTCCAGAGTTGGTGTCCTTGCTGCTTTTTGGTTATTTTGTCTATATAAAGCAGCCTGATTGGTATTGCAGCCTCCCAGGGTTTCTTCAGCAGACCTTGTGAGCAAGTTCGACTTGCTCTGCTCATTGCTGCCAGGGAGT
>NW_026623317.1:779296-798450 GCF_030028575.1 Malurus melanocephalus
ATTCAGCATAGAACTTTAAGAATTAGGGGGAAAACCAATGGCCAGAGAGCAAGCAGGGACATGGGGCAAGGACAGAAAAACCTGGAAAAGACAGTGGGTTCAGAGATGGGCTGAGTGAGAGYCTGGGCATATTTTACATCACTTTTTTTCCATCCCTGGCTGCATGAGAAGGGTGCAGGCAGAGGTGAGGACTGCAGCTGGATCCTCAAATGCTGTGGGCACCCCAGGACAGGAGGGGAGCAGGGCAAGAACCCCTTAGCCCCTCTCCAGGCTTTGCTCTGGGCAGGCYCCTGGTGCAGGAAGGCTCTCGGTACAGACGGCCCCTCCAGACGGTGCCTCGGTCTCTGCAATAATAGATGGTGTTTTTACAACCTCTCAGAGGCCTGTTCCTGGGTAGACGGTGAAAGGCAATACCTCAGGACCACTGGGTTACGGGAGGTTGTAAAACTGCTCCTCCCCATATATATTTTTTTGACAATGCTTTCACTGAGTAGTGTTTCCTCTTTTTCTTTTTTTCTTTTTTTTTTTTTTTTTTTTTTTTTTTTTTTTTTTTTTTTTTTTTTATTTTTTTTTTTTTTTTTTTTCCCCTCTTCCCCCCTCTCATCCTCCACTTTTCACTTTGACCTATCAAACTGTAAGTCTTATTTCAAGCTGACGTGGAGGCATTAAATGAGTGACTGGGCCACCAATTTAAGGGAATTGATGATCTTTGGGGCTTACACTCTCACGGGTCAAATGATAATGTTGCCCTTCAGGTTAAATTCATACGTTACATAGGGAAAACCAGGGGCTTAAACTGCACCCAGGGCCAGAAGGATGCAGACAAAGTTTGGTCATAAACAATCATTTAAAAGCTGGTTTTGAAGAGGACAATGCCCGGATGTATAATTTTTTTTTTTTTTTTTATATGTATTTTCCTCTAAATTTCTATGCTGCCCTGGAGGCAGCTGTTCTCTGTGTTCTGTAAACTTTTAAGTAAAAATGCTTGTCCTAAAGTAGATATAGATAAAGATAGATATGGMAATAGAATTAGAGATAGAAATACAGATGCAGGTGGAGATAGAAATAGAGATAAATTGGTATAGGCATAAATACAGGTATGATTATWAATTATATAGATATAGAAAAATACACAATTAAATACAGAGCTAAAGGTGCTTACATCCATTTGATTGTGTCCCATACCATGGGTAAAACCAGAAGCCAAAGCTGTGAGGTTCATGGGGCTTAGAGTCTGATTTATTGGCACACCAGAGCGAGCCCTACAGCTGATGTCATGATACTAATTATTAATTAGATTTTCTGCCTTCCCAGTTTATTATGGGCTCYTTTCTGCCCCAGTTCTCGCTATGTAAATCTTTCCAATCCTTTGCTGTCTTCCCTTYCCTTTGCCTCATAGCCCTGCTGCCACATACCAATGACCAATTACATTTTGCTCAAAATCGAACACCTGAAGCTACTGAATAAGTGGGAACAAATTACTAGCCCATCCCATTTTTTTTTTTTTTTTTTTGGTCTGGTTTGCATCCTCTGTGGAATCATAAAAAAAAAATCATGGGTAATGGACATTTACTCTCCCCTACACCCATGACAAATGAGATTGACATTATGGGTCCTTAGTTGCTAGTGGTTTCAAAACGGTTTAAAACCTGCGGGGTCCATTCGGAGCAAAGCCTGCAGTTGTTTCTATGGCCATAGATTTTGATKAATACATCCTGTTTTTCTTTTCTTTGGGGGAGATTCCAGCAATTCCATAGACTAAAAAAAAAGAAAGACCCCAAACCACCTGAAATTTTGGCCCTCAGATGTAAAGGGGAATTGTTTGTAGTATGAGTACATGGAGAGGAAAGAGAATGGATCATGATGTGTTTGCATTCACTCTGCTTCGTCCAGCTGCAGCTCAGAGGACAGTGARTGGGTTAGGACAGTGAAACATGGTTCCTGCCATGGCTGCACAGAGCAGAGCAATGCCAGAGGGATTTTGGGTYGATTCTTGCAGCTGTTTTCATGGGGCAAGGACGAGGTGCACAGGGAAGATGGTGCTCAAGATGGTTTGGCTGATTCCAGCCATACTTCAGCTAAATTTACATCTGAATTTAAGTCGAAGATGGTCGTTTAGTTGCCTGCTTGGCCACACTAAAAAGGGACAACTCTCACCTCAGTGCAAAAAKCTTAGGATGCCTCTCATCCAAGAAAACATTGAATTGTCTGGGCTTTATTGCAGGGACAGTGCTTAGACAGATACTTAATAGGCAGTATTCAAGTGGGAAAAAAAAAAGACATCTGTGGAAACTATAAAACCCATATTGCTTTCAAACACATGACTTGCCATCGTTTGCAGTGGCCTCACATTWGAGACCAGCAAGAGCTCTGGAAAGACACCAGATAAGCGCTGCTGCCCCAGACAGGCTGGGGAGGTTTCGTCTCTCARAGTGAAGTGTGCACCTGTCATTCATCAGTCCTGCCTTAAGGACCCAGCAGGGACAAATTCCTCTCGCTGGCACCCCCTGGGAGCTCCTGTCCCTGACGCTGAGCCCACCCTGAGGTTGCCTGGAGGGGATGAGAGGCTGACTTCAGCCTGGCTCCAGGCTGGGCTTCCAGGATTTCCTAGTGGCAGCTCTCACTGGGAAGGTTTCATCAGGCAGTGGGGCAAGGAAAGGCCTGCATCTCACTTTTCATACCTAGAACTTTGTCATGTTCAGACTGGAGAGGCCATGCTATAAACTCGAGGGCAGGTGAAGCAAAAAAAAATAAGTATTGGTATATGAGACCACCCAATGTGTTGAACAGGGACATGAACAGTCCTATGTCTACGACATTTTGGAGAACTTGACTATAATGTCTTCCCCCCAGGCTTCTGAGTCATCTTTGCAGAGTTCAGAAATCCAGAGCYAACTTATTTTCTCTGAAAACAATTCCGTTTCCCAGTCTTTGCATGCTCAGGCTGCAGATACCAATGAATTATTTGTGAAGGTCACGTTGAATTTGTAGGACACCATTAACACTTGCCTTCAAGGGAAGCAAGCYTTCTGTCAGGAAATTTCTTTGAGGAATGGATTATTACTGCTATTATTTTTGTGGGATGTGTCATTCAGCGACGCCGGGTGAGCGCTGGGCGGGGTGGGTTGGTTGTTTGTGTTGGATATTTCACCTTTGGTAATTACCGTCTTTGCGTTCGGGGACCTTCGCTGCGGACACGTCTGACAAGGAAATACATCTGAAATGTCCCAACAGCGCTTTATAGTGGTTTCAAATAAATAAAATGAGGGCTTTTCTTCCCCCAAGTCCTGGTGAGGTAGTCAGCAGCTTGCAGCAGGTAGATAGATTGCTACCTGTACAGAAATGACAAGCATCCTCCAGGCCCAGGAGAGGGAGATCACTTACAGCAAGGACACYGGGAGTTTATGAGCTACCAAGGAATAAATATTCAACACAGAGTTCTCCCAGATGTAACTGACATGATGGGTTTTTTGCCTCAGTTTAAAAATAAGGGGGAAAAAAAAGAAATCTCGCTGATTATTATGTTTTGTTTCCRTCTTATTAAGGTTTAAATGTAACTTCTTCTAAACACCAGCGAGTTGTTTATCTAACTTTGAATTATCATGTCACAGAAACCTACCTTTCATTTTCAGGCAGAGCCTCAAAACTCAGAACCTTGATTAATAAAATATGAAGAGTTTATGCTATCTGTTTCTCCTGGTTTGAAAGAACAATTTTTCTGTTACAGAGAAGACAGGTAGCATTGCTAAGAAAAATAAGATTTTTTTTTTTCTCTCTCTCCTTGCTCAGGTGTTGGACTAGGGAGTGAGATATGTGGGCAGAAATCTCAACTCTGCCTGAGACTTTCTGGGTCGTGTTGGCTGAATTAAAAAGACAGAGCTTCCCACATCCTGAAGTCATATCACATTTGAGAGAGTCACTCAAGGGCTTTCTTAGAGAACTCTGGCGATGCTGGTTTTTTCTCTACAGATGGAGCCTGGAATAAGTAGACACTTGGATGTCAAAGTTAGGTAAAACAAACCCTCCTCTTCATAATTTGGTCCAGATTCCCTCTGTTCAATGGGCATAACAACCTTTCCTTTTTGCCCATCCTTCTGGAACCACCTCAGGGCTTTGCTGTCTTGGCAAACGCTGCCCAGAGCGATGATGAGCTGATTCTGGTACAGGCCACAGGTTCCCACTTGTATTTCAGAAAATAACAAAATAATAATAATGAAAATAAAAACAACAAAAATAGTAATAATAATAAAGTTTTAAGTCATTAATTGTAGTTTGTTACACATAATATGTGTATATCARCCTTGCCCATGGCAGGGAGTGTGAGAGGGGAGTGGAATGAGATTACCTTTAAGGTMCCTTTCAACCCAAACCTTTCTCTGATTCYGTATTTTACACCTRTATTAAAYATGTATTATGTACAGGGCTAGAATAACACAGCCTGAAACACATCAGTTTCTACGGGCTTCATGCCTGACATGTGAATTATAAAGTGAGTGTGAATATTTAATCAAAATCTARGCATCAGCAAGGCATCCTGTGGATATTTGAGAGCTATGAAGACAGGATGCTTGYATGGGTGTACAAACATAAGGCACAGGGGCATGGCACATAAAAATTGGGTATGTTTCTTGATTCTGACATGTAAGGTGTYGTATCAGAGGTTATACTAACCTCCTTCTGCTGTTGGAAAGAAAAACACGGTTTTGTTTTCAAATGAAGTCCAAGGTCCTTGAGTAAATGAAAGGCTCTAGAAAGTGTGAATTTTAAGACAACAAACTCATTCATAATGACAGCATAGCAAGAAGCTRGAAGTTCTGCACAAACCTAAAGTTYGGGCCTGAAAGCACAAAACAACACAAGGAACAAAGCTTTCCACTCACTTTTCTAGGAAAGAGAGAATAGGGGAGAATAGGGGACATGCAAAGGATTTGTTTTTAATTTGTTTGTTTGTTTTGGACTCATCCTAATCAAGGGCTTCTCCTAACTGTTCCCTTTCTCCCCCGCCTCCCCAGACCTTCCAGACTCCCTCGTGCTTCTCTCCTCCTTCCTTTTATTTATTGAATTTTTGAAAAGAACCAAAGGGGGTCCCCAACATCCCATCCCCTTGGAGARCTTGTTTCCCTACAGGGCTGCAGAATGCCGGGCAGAAAGGGCTCAAACAGGCAGCAGCGAGGCAAGCAGAGTGCTATCAATCATTCAGCATGTTAAAAGAGAAGAAGGAGCAAGAAAAAGAGGGAGAGTGAAGGCGGGAAGCGGGGTGGGGGAAAGAGCCTGGGCTGAGTTGGAGGAATTTCCTCCCCCCRGTTGCTGAAGGGAGGTTTTTTTGACATCTGGCCAGACACATGCCGAGTCAAAGAAGYGGGATAAATTCTGGAAGAATGAATGGAGGGAGAGGAGGGGTCAGGAGGACAGAGGGGAGCATGGGCTACAGGACGCAGGCGATGGCAGCTACAGGGACAAAGGAGGTCTGTGGGGGGAGACTGCAACAGCAGACTGAGTGTGTGAGTGTGTGTCAGTGTGTGTGTGCATGTGTGTGCACCTTTTTTTTTTCTTCTTGTGCCTGCTGGATGTTTCAAACATTAATTTCTTCTAGGGCACTGCATACTGCAGTGAGACCTCTGAGGGTTTTATGGTGAGAGGAAGTTTGTTGTCCCTTGGATCTTCTCCTGCATAGGCTGGAACAGACCAGGTGCACGAACAAACAAGATCTGTAACCCGCCAGGGCTGGCAAACACATTTTGAAGGGCGATATAATTTTTGAGGGCAATACAATTGTTGRAGCAAAACTGGTGGTAGGCTCTCTCCACCCCCTGGTATCTCCAGGCAAGGCTGCATAACCCGAAGGATGCTGGGCAATTTGTGAGCGTGATTCAGGGCAGAGATGGGCAAATTGTGTGGTCAGCTTGGACAATTTGGATGAAAGGTCAGATAATTCAGCAGACCTGGGATGTGCAGGTCATGCTCTGGGCTGTTTATTCCCATGCCTTCTCCAGCCCCGTGGCTTCAGGAGGTCACTCCTTTGGCTCTCTCAGTTTAGCTGTTTGTCCAAAAGGACTCTGGACTTGTTGGAGAGCGGATGTGGGTCAGGACCCKCTCAGATTGCTCAGATGGAGAGACAGCCAGCAAAACAGCAATCCCTGTCCAGAGGAGCCAGCTGGATATGGATTGGTAGCCGTAACTCCTTCTTCATGTCTGATTCTGCCAAAAAAAAAAATTGTCTGTCCATCCGCTCAGTTCTCTGCTGGCCTTAAGAGCTATGAATCTGAGAATTACTCTGAATTTGCTGAGGAGTCTGTGTGACATCTTGTGTACCCCAGACTGACAGTCAGTTGGGTATTTCTGTGAATGTTCTTGCCATCAGCAGCTCTGGATATGAGCTGGTTTCATGAATCCCACCTGAAAGAGAATCACAGTCTTGTGCTCTTGAAACAGCTTCCTGCTGTGGTTGAATCTTGCTCTGATTGTGCCACTCTTTTCTTGTGTTATTTTGATATGTTTCTGATTTTTTTTTCCCCTAAACTTCGAGAGTTCTCTATTGTGCTCATCTAGGATGACCAAGCCTTATCCAGATCTTGCATTTTTAGGGCCAGCTAAAGAACAGAGGGGTAAAGCCTGTGTCAGCTAAGAGCTTGCACCAATAAAGCTGTTTTGTTTCAGCTGCTGCTGAAAAACTTGCTGCTCATGAGAAAGGGTTTCATGATCAAGCCAGGTCACTTTGCCGTCGTAACACATAATTATGCAACAGCAAATGAGACCACCCAGCGTGAAGAATTCATGGAATCATAAAATCATGGAATATCCTGAGCTGGAAGGGACCCACAACRATCATCAAAGTCCAGCTTCTGATCCTGCACAAGACAACCCCCAGAGTCACAAAGAAAACGTGTCTGAAAGCATTGTCCACATGCTCCTTGAACTCTGTAAGGCCTGGGGCTGTGATCACCTCCCTGGGAAGGCTGTGCCAGAGACAGAACACCCTCTGGGGGAGACACCTTTTGCTGAAACTCAACCTAAACCTCCCTTGACACAAGTGCATGCCTTTCCCTTGGGTCCTGTCACTGATAACCAGTGTTATCCCATACTCTTCCTCTTGTGAGGAACCTGCTGAGCAGACCAGGACTGAGTAGGAGTGGAAAGCTCACCTGGGTTATACTGATTTTTCCAGTACAGGATCACGGAATCACAGAAGGGTTGGAAGTGCCCCAACAGTCCAAACATATTCTCTATATCATCACACTGCTGTGGCACAATAGCAGTGACATTCACTTGTGCCACTGCAATACACAGATTTCTAAAGGGTTTTTTTTTATAAGCTTTTGGTAAATGAGTGGGCTAATTAACCCACTGAAAGTCCACACTGCCTGGAAGCTGCTTTTGACCAGATCCCAAACTGAAGGTTGATCTGCTGTGATTGCTCTGGTCAACACTTTGTCACCTTTATGTTCATCACATTGTCTGCACACTTTTGGTCCAAAAAATGCTGTGGTCTACTACCAAGTAGATCTACTACCAAGTTTTATGCTGTCTTTTCTAGAGGCAGCCATCACTACAAGGCTAAGGTAAAAATTTTCTCCTGATATTTTAGCTGGTAGAAGACTCAAAAGTAGGCTTGATCCATTTGTTATAACCACTGTCATTGCCACCCTCTTGCTGTAACTGAAAATATTTCTGTTGCTACAAACTGTGGTTAAATTGGCCTGGTGGAAAGTATATTTCTTACCACCTCAAGAAGCAAATAAACAGATAGGTATCCCCGGAGCAGTTTCAAATATAACATTTTGATTATTCACATAGAACAAACACTGGTACAATTCCTTCCTGGGTTAGTTGTTCTAGCCCCCAAGATAAGCTYGAAGGAGATAAGCATGAAAAGAAAACATGAACAAGCAGGGCTTTTGTCTAGAATAATGATTATAATAATTTTGCATTGGGATGCAGTGGCTTTAAAAGAAGCTGTGGATGGCAATACTTAATTTTGACTGCACTTAGCCTGTTGAAGTTTGCACAGGTGTATTAATTCAGCTGTTTCATTTTTTTTAGTGCTACAACCTGTGATTGCTAAAAAATATCCAGTTAGTTGATATTTTGCACAATTGAGATGCTGTTACATACAAACGTACATACATACATACATACATACATACATACATACATATATACACATACAAAATCAGAGATTAGAAAAAGACCCCAGCTGTGGTGCCATTGGGAATTTTGAGGATCCAGACAAGCCAGATGTTGGACAGATGTGGATGGACAATGTTTAGAAAGATTAAAAAACATGGGCTAAGCTTTTAAATGGAGTAAACCAGGAAATTTGTAAGAGGAGCCTTTTCTGCTCCCAAGGAACAAAGACACTTTAGGCTAATCCAGTCCAATGGCCCGACTGCAAAACTTGGGAGATTGTGAGTCAAAGCAATGGATAAAACACTCAARTGAAGCTTTTGCACAAAAGCTGGAACTTAAGAAGTTTCCAACTTGTATTGTTCAAGGCGAATCTGTCACRTTTCTCACAGCTGGCATCAGGGGGCTTTTAGGAACATGGGCTTCACTTCTAAAAAGGTTATGAAAATTCTTCAGTCAGATCTTGCAGGTTTCATTACTTCTGTGAGTAAAATCACGTTGGTGAGGGACAATTTGTATGAGAACACAGTCAGGGATGCCACCAACTGAGCAGCCTGGTGTAGTGGAAGGTGTTCCTACCCATGGCAGWGTGCTGGAACAAGATGATCTTTRASGTTTCCTTCCAACCTAAACCATTSTAGGATTCTGTGACTCGCATGTCCAAGTTAGTGATGGAGCTTTCCTCTGTGGTGTTGTGCTTGTTGCTCTGGGTAGAGGTGGGGCTCAGAGCCTGGTTCCTCCTGCTGCCATGCTCCCAATGAGCACAGCTTTAAAATCAGGTTTTATTTCTGTTTTGAGTGGAGTGGGAGAATGCTTGCTCCCTGCTGCAACCTGGATAGGGTTCCAGCCTCCTGACTCGAAAACTTGGATTCATATTCACTTCAACATGATAGTTAAATATAAAAAAAAAAGGGAAAACAGAGAAAAGCATCCAGAAAAGTCAACTTAGCTTTAAAAAAATAACTTGCATTAGCTATCAGTCTTCAAAGTTTTGCTTAGAGCACACACCACAGTGTTTTTCACAGGCAGCACTTGGAGGGCTGGTCTGAA
Source organism: Malurus melanocephalus (assembly GCF_030028575.1). Taxonomy (NCBI): domain Eukaryota; kingdom Metazoa; phylum Chordata; class Aves; order Passeriformes; family Maluridae; genus Malurus; species Malurus melanocephalus. The sequence continues at coordinate 788,471 of NW_026623317.1, forward strand.
TAACTCAGAACAGATTTTATGCCAGGACAACACCCCGTGTTTTATCAGTGTAATATAACAATAGCAAGTCATATGACCCTTAGATTACACACAGTTCTGAGAACTAGGATGCCTTTAGAGATARCTTTTTTCCTCATTCTTACATAACTAGAAGCAGTCTAGAAGCATTGTTACTTCAATATAATGCTATCCTGTGGTAAAAGCAGTGCAATTTCTTCGTGGTAATTTATCCTTTTCTATGTAAGTTGAAGGCAGAGATGTCCAGCTGCTGTCCCAAGGTTATGTTAGATTGCACARTGGATTGTTTTTTTGGTGCCAGGTTTTGTGATCAGTGAATGTACCCACCAAGGACAGTGTGGGACAGGAGTGTGTGTAATGCACACATGTAGGTATAGATCCAGATTGCRTCTGCTTGAGGTTTACTGTTCCATCACAGATCTGTGCATACCAATCTGGGGATAAAAATGGCGCCTAGCAAAGCAGATTTGGGCACCCCTTCAGATATTTGTCCCAGTGTATCTTTGTACAGTTCTTGAGTATTGATCCTTGAGTGGAGCTTGGTGTTTCCAAACCAAAATTGTGTTATAATCATAAATGAAGGTGTATATTCATTTCTGCCCCATGTTTTCATATAGGCTGGTTTTGTCTCGCAGAGTCAGTATCCAGCTATGTCTAAATAAAAATATATTACATTATGGATTGCTCCCAGAAGGCATCACATCATACACACAATCCCCCTGGCTCTTTTCTCTGTTGATGCTTGGCTCAATGTCAGAGACCCAACCCCATGTTTACCAGCTACTACTGACATTTAGCTCAGATACAGGAACTTGGTGTRAAGCACAGTCTGTCTTCTTTGCCCAGCCAGGAGATTGACCTGTCAGCCCYGAGATTGGGGTTGACAGTGCCCTTTGTTGAGCTCTGATTACAACAGTGCTGGCAGAGCCACCGTTGTGTTTGGCACTTGCTGCTCTCCGATTTGCTCCACAGCGCTGTACGCTGAAATGAAAAACATCTGGTCAGCTCACACGCTCTGTTTAGGCTGCTTACACAAATGCATGAGATTATGCAACCCAGACCTGCGATCCCGTTTCTCCCTCTTCTGAAGCATTTTGTATTTTGSCTTTAATCACATCAGACAGCCAGCTGGCCAGTTTCCAGGTGGCCTTTCTCAGATGGCGAGCCTCGCTGCTTGACCGTCGGCGCAGGTCAGCCTGCCACCACCTCGCTGTTTTGCAAGAGCTCCTCGTGTCTTTCCTGCTTCCCTTCCCATGAAGCTGAGCAGTGGGAGCCCATGCCAGCAGACCAGCTGTGGGAGCTGGTGGAGTTTTGGASTGCAAAAGGCAGGGCAGGGCTGATGACCCTCACCCACAGCTCCAGGCGAAGCTGTCTGTCCCCTAACACTGGTGCACCTCAGGGGAGCAGGACWGAATCACAAGGAGCTCAAAACAGATTTTCTGATGGCTCTGCTCTTATCAAACTCTTGGATGATAAATGGCTCAAACATGGTTTTCACCAGGCTGTCTTTCCAGCTCCTAAGTGAGGTGGTTTCCTGAGCAGAGCGTTTATGGAAAGCTCAACGCTGGAAAATGGCAGCGCTGTCCAACTGGCTTCCCACCAGGCTCACRGCAGCTGAAAATCAAGTTTAGTAGCTTAGGCTCAGTAAGTTCAGCTTTTAATTAAAATACATAATTTAATGTTGAGACCTCACTCTCCAAGAAGGGCACCGTTACAAATGCCCACATCCGACCTGGATTGCTGAAAATTGGCATATTGCCTCTATTACGTTAGAGATAGCAAACCCAGTCTGACTTATGGCTGCAGCCATTTGCCAAGCAGACAGAGGCACTGAATTCATCCCAGAAAYAAAAATAGGAACAGTCATTGGAGTTGACTTATTTTACATGTAAAATGATACAACACCCCAGTGTGACCCTGGGAAGAGCTCTGGGTTCTGTGCCCCTCTGCTGTCACATCAAATCATGGCCAGGTTGCCTGCAAAGAGCTGGGTGGGGCTGGTGCTCAGGGGGCTGCCCCAAACTCTGTCCTAGAGGCTCCCCSAAATTGCTGTCTCCACTGTCTGTGGAGTTTGATCTGAATTTCTCCTTCTCAGTATATGTGTGTTTCTACTTTTGCACGTAAATAAAAAAACAGGCTAATGAACAGAAAATAATTAGTGCCCCTTATCTCAGGAACCCACGCTGATTTTTTTCCACTGCCCAGTTCATGCCTCCTTTGCAAGTATTTCCTCTTTATCCTGCGGTAGACTTTGCTATAATCCTGGGCTTCACCAGCTGAGATTGAGGAATGGYTTCTTTAATTTGCTTGGAAGTGGTCCAGTCTTCGGAGCCCGGATAGCTCTGGTTCATATCTTAATAATTTTCATGCCTTCACATGAATTTTTAAAATAGGAAATACCCTGGTGAGCCCCTGGATCTTACTTTCTTGGCTGGCAGCTTCCCATCTCCATCAAGGCAGCCAAAAAATCTCATTCTCCAAACCACAAGAAGCTCCTCTTGCACCCAGGGCGAGGGGAGGCCGGGTTTTTTTGGCTGGGAGGTGCTTGCACAGGCGTGTGCACACACGTGCAGGCACGCACTGCTTGATTCACTATTCCTCTCKTCCCCCTTTCACCTATTTCTGTCCTCTGAAGGATCAGGTTACCTTGCCAGTGGAAATATATATGAGCTCGCTGTGTGATATAGCATAACTGCAACAGCAGATCATATAATTTTCCCCCGAAGGCTTGTTGCAGACTATGTCGAGTCATTTGTATTTATGACAGCTTGGGGGTGATTTAGTACGACCTCACTTTGATAAAAGCCATTTAGAGCTCATAAATATGGGTGACACACTGCCTTCTCGGCTGGGATTTTAAATGGAGAGCTGCATTTGCATTCCCATTGAGCTTTTATTGTTTAGGGGGTGAGGATGGGAAGGGACGAGGTAAAACAGGAAACACAATGAGTGTGAAAAATGCAAAAGGGCCCTTGAGGAASGAAGGATGCTGCTGTGCTCAGAGTAACCCCAGCTTGAGGCACCCAGGATGCCCTTTCCTCCCTACATCTCTTGGGCACAGGGCAAGGTGAAGATCCTCTCATCCCAAATGGGTCACTTGGTGGGAGAGGGGCATTCTTCAGTTTGGGGGCAGCACGGATTTAACATTGAATTTCAATAATAATAATAATAATAATAATAATAATAATAATAATAATAATAATAATAATAGTCAACTCCTCCATATGCCAGCAGGTTTTTGTTTTAGCTTGGATCTTGCTGTTGCGTGCTGTAATTTTTACTTAATTTCAAGGAGCCGTTTACCAAGTATATTTATATTCTGTGCCCAGATTTATAAGGAAGTTGACAATTTATGGCCCACAATAAAAGATACTTAAGCCAAACATAGAGTTGTCAGATTTTATGCACTGAGCTTGAATCYGTCATTGATGGAAGCAAGTAGCAAGATTGTTCTTGAAAATTATTCTTTTTTTTCCATAATTTGTTATTCCCAAAGGATCCTAAGCATCACAACCCATTGAATTTCACACGGAGATGAAGATTTGTTTTTATAAATGAGGACTCAAAAGATGAAGCAGTTTTAATCTCTGTAGTCACTGGCAGAGGCAGGACCTGAGCCTAGGCAGGTACCTTGACCATGAGGTTGCCAAACAATTCTCTCCCTGCAGCCATGAATTGTCCTGTTCTCTGGTTTTCCTCTCTCCTGCACAAGTGGTGCAAATCAGCAGGAATACTGGAACCTCTTCTTGGTGGCTGGGAAACTTAATTAACACATTCTTGGTTAATATTATTCATGTAATTACTGGAGGTAGATGAGGACCATGATACTCAGATTTGTGTGTAAAGCTATCCTGTTCATGGCCTTGATGCTTAGGGCTGAGGGTTACCAAATTAAACCAACCAGTATCTCTTTAAGAGTAACCTATAGATGCATCTTTTCAGAGCTTTATATGTGTAAAAACTTCAGATTTTGGTTTAAAAGCTAGAACAATGTCACTGTGCAAATTACCTCAGAAATCTCTACAGAAAATGTATTTTAGGATATACCTGTACATTTAAAATGCATCAAAAAGATTTAAGCTGCTCAGTTTTTAAGCCCTTTTTAAGCTTTTTGGARTGTTCTTTATGAATTATAGGGATTTTTTTTGTACATTATTTTTAGTTTTGATGTCTAACAGGATAAAACTGTCACAAAAGCAACATAAATCTCACCCACCTTTCAAATAATTCTTACGGTGCAATATATCATTGGAATGATGTACCCAATTATTTAATTTTCCCCACAAACTAATCAATTAACCGTGTTGGAATTATCATTGCCCTCTGGCTTGGATGATGTTTACAGGTTGCACCTGTCAGTTCATTTTGATGTTTACAGCAGCAAACCCAACGCTTCCATTTGACCATTTCACCRCTAAAAATCCTCACACCCAGGCAGAATCCAGAGGAATTAAAAGGCAGCGCGCTTTTCATTAGGCAAATGAAAAGAAAATCACAGTCCCTGCCCTGAAGATTGTGCACTGTAATCAATGGCAGCATTAATGGGAAACTCCAGTGCACTCTGAGGAACAGTAMAACATGCATGATGGGACCCTGAAGATGAGACAACCAGTAAACTACTTACTCTGCTTCAGCTTCATTAGCCATTAGAGTGGGATAATGGCACTTGCCTTACCTCGACAGAGATTGGTTAGTTGTCACCAATTATGGTGACAGCACAAAATTATGGAGGAAAAAAAAAATTAAATTCCCTCAAATTCTTGCTTAGTGGTGCTGACAGCAGATAAGGGTGGGACCCAGGTAATGCCACATGGTTCTGGTGGCTCTGCTGGTTCTGGAGGGCAGGGAKGCTCCTGCATGGGCTCTTGGAAGAGCAGCATTGATGGGCTGCACCAGCACCTGCCTTCAGTTGGGCTTTGTGATCCTTTTGGGCCCCTGCAACTCAGGAYATGCCATGAGTCCATGATTCTCATCAGCAGAGGAAGGAAATAATAGATTTGGCCAATCAAATGGTCAGCCTGACCTTTCATATTTGGGCTCAAGTGTGGTGCAGCTCTTGAGTGAGCCTGCTCAGAGACCACAGACCACCACCCTGCAGACTCTTGGCCATTCTGCCTTCACAGGGCTGAAACCTCCCTGGTCAATCCATGCCCTGGGACCTCTCCATGGGTGACAGAGGCAAGGAGCAGAAGTGGCACTGCCATGTGGGAAGGGTTGTCCTGTCCCCACCGTGCCTGGTGTCACACTGCCATTTGTCTTTACAAGCATTTTTTATTAAAACTGGGTCCTACAGCAAACAGACCTCACAGTGTGGCTTTTTTKCATTAAATGAGCTGATTTGGTCTCTGCTGACTCAAAAAGCCAATCAACAAGCCCCCTGAATCTTTGATCCATTTTTCTACTTTGCTGTTCTCTAAAGACTCAATTTCCTCTCCTGTCATGCTTTTGAGAGGGGGGAAATACAAACTAGTCCCCCAGTTATAATACAATTATTTAGTGCAAGGGAATTTTTTTTTTTTTTTCACTTGAATAAATTAGTTGTTAATTAAAGCTTTTTGATGTAGTGCGAAAGGAGTTATATTTGATACCAACAGCTGTATGCTGTTTGATTTATAGTCCTTTGGGGTGTTGGTTACAGCGATCCATTTCTCCCCCTTCCCCCACAAAACACACACACACACACACACACTCACTTCAAAGGCCATTAATTGGTACTGTGTTTTCAATTAGGAGGAGAATATTTTTTTTTGCTGTTGTTTTCACTTTTCTGGGCACTGCTCGAAAACAAGAAAGCAATGTTTCATCACCATTTCCCACAGCCTACAGTCCTGCACCACTGGCACTGAAGGCAGTGGTGACACTGCCAAGGAAAARACTCTGCCTGAGCTGATGGGTTGACCCAGAGTGTGGTTCCCCCAGCTTAGCACATTACAGCTGCAAACAGGAGCCACTGGCAGAGGATTTCCTCTGATTTCCACACTTTAATTTCCACAGGTTAAATTCCCACTGTGGGAGCTGAGCCAAGCTTGCAGGTAATGCACAAAGCATTTGTAAGATGTCTCTGAGTTGAAGAATCACTGTAGTCTTCAGTCTGTGCAGAATTAGGGACCTGGGCGAACCTAAGTGGTTTGGGTTTGATTTCRTGATGGGAAATTAGAGAATGCAATAGAAAATGCTGGCGAGGGCTCTGGGTCATATAAAATTTCTACTAATCCTCTCCAAAGAGTGGATTAATCCAGTGTACATTTGGTGGTCTCGCTTAGTCGATCGATTTACCTGTCTCTAATTTCTTAGAAATTACTCCACACTCATCTGCTCAGCTACGACTGTTTCACACCAGGGCAGGGACCATATGCCAGGGACATTTTCAGCAGGATGTGGCATCTTAGAGGGTTGTCCCTTAATCCCCTGTCTCCCCTTYCTCACCAGTGAGGAGAGGAATGACCTTAGGAAAAGAATGGTGGCATTTGGCAGTTCAACCTCGAAGTCACACATGGGTTAAGGAGCAGCTTTTCCATACGTGGTGCTGTTTTCACTCAATTCCCAGCACAGTTTTTTTTACTTCCAGTGGAAGGGGCTGAGCAGAAATTCTTCATCCTGTTTTGTATTTGTGCTCATGTGTCTGGGAAATGGCGGTGGCACTTCCCAGTCTTGTAGGATAACACTTAGGGCACCTTTTAGGGATGATCCAAGCTCAGCTGAGCAAAGTAATAGGATCAGCTTCCTGTGCAGACAGAGGGAGAAAGCCCTGCTCCTCCAGGAATCCCTATCCCAGGCAAGGTTGTCCTACTGCTGCCATTTAATTTGCTTTAATCCGATGGCGGGGGGGAATGGGTCTTAATTAATTGCCTTCTACTCCAGGCTCAAGAGGAAAACCTGCTTTGGAACAATTTAATGCAATCAAAATCTGCAGGTTGTGAGGCTGCTGGCAGGGTTCCCTGTTTGTGTGCAAATCAGTGCACRTTTCCAGCTCTCAAGGATGGGTGAGGCATTTATTTCAGACAGAAAGCTGGAGGTGTGGACTTGTGGTGGGCATGAAAAACTGGAAGGAAGAGTGGCTTTGTCCTGTTCCCTGCTTCTCCTGAGGGAGCATGGCTGTCACTGTGGCCTTGAATCCTTTCCATGGTGTTGAGTGAAAATAAAATTTCAAGGAACTGGAGGATGGTGGAGAACACTTGTGTTGAAGAGGAGCAGAGATGTCCATGTCACCTTTCTCCCTCCCTCCCTCCCTCCTCTCTCACTCTCTCTGAGAACCAGAATTATTCTTCCCTTCCTGCTCCCTCCTCAGCAGTGATGGGAGCAGCAATTCCTGCCCACCTAACCCAGTTTCTGGAGTCCCACAGGTATTATTACAATGTGATTAGTACTTTTCTGGTACATACATGTGGAGCTTTGTACAATTGTGCATTTAGGATTTTCCAGGAGGGGTTTTGGGCCACTGAGATTGGCAGTAGACTTGGGAAATGCCCTTTCACTTCAATGTGATGGTGAATACCTTTTACCTTTGCTACTACATTACTTATTCCTGTGACCTGTTCTGGGAAGAGCTTATTAAATTCAGGATCAATTTGGTATTCTAGTTCTCAGGCCTATAAAAAATACATTTTTTCTAAATTTCTGAGAAACTTCTATTTGCTCTACAACATGTTGTTTCAGTAGGACCTACAGAACTAAACTATTTCAAGTGCTTAAAAGTATTTGATAGTGGAGGAAAAACAGGAGTTTGATTTATTACCAGTTATTTCACAACTTTTGTCTATTTTCTGTTTTGCCTATTCAAGTTTAGTTGAAGAGTGAGGAAAAAATGGATGTTGAATGAGGAAATTAAAATTTTGCATATATATGTGGAAGAAAATACTTATTTTCAGTTGTGTGAATTCCACCCTGCTGGAAACCAGGGTATATATCTTATGGATATCTGAGTTTGTCTCATTTTTGTTCAAAGTTGATGACTCTGAACAAAAAATATCTGTCTTTAAGTTAATAAAAAGCAGTTTTTGCTCAAAAACTGGAATAACATCTGTGCCAAGCATAGAGGTTTGTGGASCAATCAAAAGTTAAATAATTTTAGATGGGTGAAAAACAAAAACCAGGATGAGAGAAGTGAAGGAAAAACAAGAAGGAAGGGTTTAAATGTCAGCAAGGAAGGCAGCTTTAGCCCAAGGCAAGGGCCAGAGAGGGTCTGACCATCAAGGGTCACTAAGGGGGTTGGTGAAAAAGGGTCAGTGTGGAGGGGACAGTGACAGGGGGGATCAAGGAGAGGGCCAGGGAGGAGCAAATGGGGATGGGAAAGGGAAATCCTACAATCAGAAGAAGGTCAAACTGTGTGCAGCCACATCGGCACAAAGTGTGGGATGGATTTAGCTGAGGAGAATAATTGAGGGTCTCTGTGCTGCATCCAGCTCCACAGCACAGGAAGGTCCTGGAGCTGCTGGAGCCACTCCAGAGGAGGTACCAAGATGGTMAGAGGGATGGGGCAGCTCTGCTGTGAGGAAAGGATGGKAGAATCRGGATTGTTCAGYCTGGAGAAGGCTTTGGGTTGGCTTAATTGTGGTCTTACAGCTCCTGAAGGAATCCTGCAAGAAAACTGGAGAGAGACTATTTACAAAGGAGGGACAGGACAAGGGTRAATAGCTTYACACTGACAGAGAATAGGTTTAGACTGGATTTTAGGAAGACATTCTTGGCTGTGAGGATGAGGAGGCCCCAGCAMAGGGTGCCCARAGAAGCTGTGGCTGCCCCTGGATCCCTGGAAGTGTCCAAGGCTATGTTGGATGGGGCTCAGAGAAACCTGGTGTAGTGAAAGGTGTCCCTGCTCCCACAGGGGTTGGAACTGGATGATTTTTAATGTTTCTGTCTAYCCAGGCCACTCTTTGGTTTTCCCTTTCCTGAATAAACAGCAGAAGCAGAGGGAGAGCGACACGGCAGTGACAGTGACTCCTGCATTTGAGTAACTTAATATGCCCCATTGTAATGTGATTTCACAGAATTTTGGAGAACACCTTGCTTCCTTGTCAATGAAGACCACCAGTTTTACATTCCTAAGGCTTTCCATTAACAAAGTTTCTCATAGGCTCTTAATTTCTGTGGATTATTTTTTTTCTTTTATTTCTTTTTTTTTAAACAAGCAGTAATATCTCTATTGTTTGAAAAAGAACCTTTGGATTTTGGCAGGGACAAAAGCCCTGCAGCCRAAGACATGCCTTTCCCTGCTCCCATGAACCTCCCCTCTGTTCTGGCTGAGTTACGAGCTGCTCAAGATCAACATTCCCCATTTCTGCCTTGCATTTCTCAGGAMAATTTCTGGCAGCGGGTCAGAATAATAACTGAACGCGAATATTCCGCAGACCTGGGCCCAGAGCGCTGCCAAGGCAAAAATAGCAGCGAGAGAAATCCCTCAGGGCTGGTGGGGCAGGTGGAGATGGTGCATCATCCCCTGCAATTTCCCTCTAGCAGCGGCTGCAGCAAGTYGTGCCAACCCAAGCAGCGAACTCCTCCGGTGATCCTCGACCAAGGGAAGGATGGGTTCGTTTTTGGACACAGCACATTTTGTTMAGTTTGCTGAATCAAACAGCTGAAACATTAAGATATATTGGCTGCACCCCTGTGGGACCATACATGTTAATCCCATGGTGATGTGTCTTTTCTGCCGTGTGTRAGGCTGCGCTTCGTTCACGCTGCTGGAGAGACAATCACTCAAACAGAAAATAAGATCCCACAAATAGCTGCCAAAGTTGTGAAATTACTACTTTTTGACACTTGCAGCATTAATATATTTCTTATTGCAGCGGCCAGGGTAGCAAACACACAGAAAGTGTGTACATCTATAAATTTGTGTACGTTTGTACAAACAAAATGTGACAGACATCTGCATGGCCAYGCACCCATCACCATATGGGATGCACGCATGTTTAGACTTACATAGACAGAAAATTTGTTTTGCATCAGTACAGTGCAGGACA
>NW_026623317.1:798606-834118 GCF_030028575.1 Malurus melanocephalus
TTTTCCGACACAAACTCACAAGAAAACTCCACATTTGCGCACAGACACTCACACAGAGGAGGTGCCAGCGCATTGGTGACGCTTGTCAAGCAGAGGCGGCTGCACGCATCTGCATTTGCTCCCATACAAGCGTTTTTATTTCCTTTTGAATACCAAGGGGGTTCCCCCCCTTTCCCCAGCCCTTCCCCGGAGCCCTGCGCTCCGTTCCTGACAATGCGCGGCCACGCTGCTCGCTGGAGCGCCTGTCATTAAGCAATGCACTGATTATTCTGGCAGCTCCGCTCCTCGAGTCCCCACGGACAGAGTCAGACATGGAGAGAATTGAATTTCGCCAAGGATGGGGCTAAAGGTCGTTCCATGCAGTGGACAGCTGTGTCTAGTCAAATCGAAACTATTGCTCCAAGTGTTACCAACAGAATAGCTGATAGCTCTGTTGTCAGTTCATTTACACTTGCATCCTGTTACAAATTAAACTGAAATTGTGGTGTGCTGAAGGAGCGGAAAGTCAGTTTTCTGCCAAGTGACAATTCCTTATATCACCAATTTCCAAGTGCAGCCACTATAGACCATTGCTAAGGGTTTTTTGTGATTTCCAGAGATGGAGATTTAGGATTCTGATTTTCTGCCATGGGCAAAATTCCCATTAGCACCTGCTCTCATCTTCTAATCCCATAGGTTGAAAAGGAAATGCAAAGCTTTGGTAACTGGCCTCTTTTCTCAGCTCTGTTCACAAAGAATACCGTAAAATACGGAATTGTTTCGTGACTTTTCCCACTTTCCAAGCTTGCTTTCTTTTCTCTTTTTCTCTTTTTTTTTTTTTTTTTTCATTTTTTTCTTTCTCTTTTCCTTTTCTTTTTTTTATTTTTTTCTTCTTTTTCTTTTTCTTTTTCCTTCTTCTTCTGCTGCTTCTTCTTTTCTTCGCATTTTTTCTTCTTATTTTTCCTTCTTTTTCTTCTTCTTTTTCCTCCTTCTTCTTTGTTTATCCCCTTTTTTCACAATTAGGATGTTTGAATTCAGACACAAGGCAAATTATGAAATATTTTCATTCTGCTGCAAACTCCCCAGCACCAAGGCAGGGTTTAACAGCGAGAGCAGGTTAACAGCATTGCYTTTATGCCAGCATTCATCTCAGCCCAGCACAACATCCTCCCCTGAAACGACTCCTAAGTCTCCCCATCAGCAAGACACAAAAATGCCTTCTGGGCAGAAACGCAGCCTCTCCCAGGATCCTCAATGGGTCCTAGCAACTAAGCTGAAAGCCTGGGACTTGACCACATTTGGAATAAACTCGCCCAAAAAACATGGATGCTAATTAGCCCGCGTTATGAATGGATTAAGTGAGACACCAGCTGCAGTGGGGCATTTTGATTTGGGTTGTGGCTGGGTAATTAGATGCACATAAGCTGGCTGGGGAGCTGTCAGTCAGCACGCAGCAGCTCTCTCTGCTGGGCTCCCAAGAAGAGCTTTTCTGTGTCCCATCATCTGTTTYGCTGTGAGCCTTTGGGTGATGTAGCAGCGATCAAGCAGAGCGCTGAGCATGAGCTGAAAACCCTCCCCAGAGCCACGCAGCTCAGTGACTTCAGAAACTCCTCGAGCAGCTGAGCAGCACTATTTTATTTATAATGCAAAATACTCYTCGTATGGTGGCTGTTGATGTTAACACCATCCTTCCCTTTGATCTGYGCCTGCTTTCCCCCTGATTTCCAAACTGTCATTGGTGCTTGGAACAGAGTTTGGAGGGGGGAAATGTGGTTTATATTGTGAAATGATCTAGATCAACACTGACGATAGAAAAGCATGCAAAACTGAATTTATAGGTGAGTGAATACATGCATATCACAGAGTCATACAACGGCCTGGGTTGGAAGGAACATCGAAGTTCATCTTGTTCCAGCCTCCTGCCATGGTCAGGGACACCTCCCACTAAACCAGGTGGCTCCAAGCCCTTGGACACTTGGCCTTGGACACTTTCAGGGGTGGGGCAGCCACAGCTTCTCTGGGCATCCTGTGCCAGGGCCTCACAGTAAAGATTTATTTATGCATATCTAATTTTAACCTACTCTCTGTGGTGGTGTGATCTGTGGTGTAGATGGGCTAGTTGTTCTGGGCTCCCTTTCTCACTGATGAAAAGAAATAAGTAACTCCAGGGAGATCCACCCATYTCAGACATTATCTGTGTTTGAAGGAGAGGATCCACAGTGAGGAATCCCCAATGACTGGTTTGGATTAAATTGTCTGGTTTTTAGACCACTGTTTTTAATAGATGAATCCAGAGGCAAATCCTTCCTTTCCTCCCAAATCTGGAGYCTTCAGGAGAATAAAATATCCAGACAGCAACTTTCTTAAATGTGAAGAAAAGCAGAAAGTAAAAAAGGCAGCTTGACTGCTCCTGACAGAGAGGCTTTATCAGCTCCATAAATAAAGGACATATCATGTAATGGCTGAGTGCACCTCAGATTGCAATACCAATGTTTTAAAAGCCTGCTGACAGAGCATCTGCTTATTTCATTACTCCTCCAATGTCTTTGCAGGTAAGTCATGCATTATACAGTATCATCTCTAGCAATGCATGAACAGAGGGGACAGACTGGAAAAATTCTGGATGGCCCATCACTTCCCCTTACCTTCCAGGAGAGGGGAACATGAGGAATGATGCATCCAGTTAATAGGCAGAATTATCAAAATAAAATCCTATTTTTAGTGAACTAGGATTTGCAGTTTTTTAAAAGAAAGGGGAATTACTCTACCTYGTTACTTTGTGAGTTGGCTGCATGCACAGCAGAACAAAGATTATTTTCAGTCAATTCCCCTTCAGAGCACATACTGAGGGGCTCAGTATTAGGTGAAAAAGGAAGTGTCATGCTTGACTGGAAAACGTACAGGGGTGGGTTGCAAGAGCTTATGGTGAGCTTTGACATTGCCAGAGTATTTTGAGGAGCCCAAGCACAAATTCAGCCTCTCCCTGACCTATTCTGTTCCATCACCAGCAATGTGTCAGTGGTCCCACTGTATTAAAGCTTCCCTTCAGAAGCAAAATTTGGTCCAGAGTTTGCAAAATGCAATTAATGGGAGAAGAAGAACAAACATCTCCCCAGATAGGTTTCCCAGTCTGCAGGTTCATGTTAACCTCCTKCTGTGCCCCACTGCTGCACAACCCAAATGCTTCCTTTGGCTGTTGTTAACTAAAAATATCAGATCTCCACAGCTGGAAGTTTTCAGTAAAAGGTGATTTTCTCAGCCATGAATGCCTACTTGCCTCCATGGCACTGTCTTGGCTCAGGTGAGTCCGTAATTCACCATTCCCAAGCACCCAGGCATGTAAACTTGATGGTGTCCACTGTTTTCCCTTGCAATTCCCCCTCCTTYCCTGGCCACGTGCTTTTGAACCAAWGTTCACATGAGTCTGCTGTGTTTATTTGGGTATCTATTGGGCTGTTTGYAGAAGACCCAATCTAAAAGCAGTTTTGTCACTGAAGGAAGGGGCCTGAGGAGAGGATCCATAGTGCCATGTAACACTGTCATGGTGTATTATTGGTCAATAAGACATTTTGGCCCTTCTACAAATACATTCATATCTGTTTTAGGTACTTGGGTTTGAGGTATTTTGTCAAAGACAGTGAAAAGACATCAAGATCCTCATGTAAAATGGGATTCTGGACCTCTGTCTATTCGATATACACAAAAAATTCTTTAGAAACTTCTTCTGTATCCAGCAGAGCAATGGATGAAGATGACAAAGAGAGCCATGGAAGCGTCTTTCACTGCTGGAGAAGGCAGCAAAATAGTTTTAGCTTTATGGGCTTTCCCAATAAGCATCCGTCACTGAGGAAATGCCATAAGACATTTTCCACAAGTATTCATTMGCTGCTGGGTTTTTATAAGCTTGGTTAGACGTTGTGCACTTTCTCCCACCACCCTGTCATGTTTGCTCYTGACAAATATTCCAGCAAACATGTTTGGGGTGGCTGTAAATGCTGGGGAATATTCCTGAATAGTGCCTTTAATATTCCAGCTGAAAACCTGCTTCTGGARACCGTAATGTCCCTCTGTTCAGGAGAAAAACACCGCCGTGTCATGCAGACATTTCACAGCCCGTGAACTGGGAAAAGATCAAGAAGAGTTTTTAGAAAAGAATTTCAAATACGTATTCTTAGGCAAACAGCAATCTGCCAGTAGCTCACAAATCAACACGCTGAATATGTCAAATGCCTGTCTGTTCCCATTCCTGGGATTTAAGGTCATGAACAAATTTTGAAAGCAAAACCAAATATTTTATTTGCTGTTCTCCCCAGTTTCAATCTGTGGAAGAAAAGAAGTGTTTAAGAAAAAGATTTAAAAAAATTTCTTCCCTTTAAAAGCAGCCTCCATAACATTGTTTCTTATTGACCCATCTCTAAATAAGAGACTCTTGCTCTTGACTCCTGTTTAGATGAATTACTTCTAAGGCTTTTCTTTTTGTGACAGCGATGAATTGGTCAATGTTTGTRTTAAGCTTTTCTAAGTGCACTATTAAATGGGAAAAAAATTCAACAATAAACAGGCTGACTGACTCRGTGATAAATTGAAAAGAGGGGAAGGTGTGTATTTTTAGACAGAAGGATCATCATGGAAATTGTCCAATTGCCATATTGCCATGTATTTGGAGTAAGGCCACATGGAAAATACTTCAAATAGGTACCAGACATGAGCTGCTGTTCAATAAATGAGACTGTGCTTCAGAAAAAAAACCAAAAAAAACCAAACTCCTCTCACCAATGCATATCTTGTCCTTAGGCTTTCCTAGCGTCTAAATATTCATGAAGAAGAAAAACCTTCAGATTTTCTTAAAAAATCCTCAAAGTTCCTCTTGCCAGCATGACGGGCAAACAAGTTTGGATATTTTACCTTTCCCTCATACAAGAAAAAGATGTGGGTAATGAAAGATGAAAAGGAAAGGGAAAGAATCCTCCTGGACCTTTGTATCGCTTCAGGTTTTTAATAACAAGACTGGGGTGACGCTGTTATTAAAAACTGAGTAAGGACAAATGAAATCCCAAGCTTCCCCCCTGTCTGCCACATCAGAGGATCACACGTGTGAAGGGCTGCTTCAGGAGAGGACAGATGGCATTTTCACGGTGCTCCCCTAAGTGGGTCTTAAGTTCTCTCCACGGGTGGGAGTTCAATCCTCTGTGTTTTYAAAAAGTCTGAKGCACACCAGGGCACGCCGGCAGWTCCAGGAGGTACCTGTGAGCTTTTRGAGCTGCCTGGCACATCYCCACATCCATGGCCAGCCTTGTTGAGCTGAAGGTGAGGTTAAGGGTTCTGCAGTGGCTCCCCATCTCTGGTGCTGCTGGCTCCAGCCCTCAGCAAACCTGCGCTTCTGTGAGCTGTGCAAATGAGATAGCAGTATCTGTCTCACAGGGGGTGTTAAGAAGCTTAATTCATTAGTGTTTACAAAGTGTTTCTAGATCCTCWGATGTGAGGCTCTATAAACAGACAAAGTATTACTAATTGCCAGCTTATACTGCATGGTAAAGCGAAAATAAGGRTGGTTGGAGGAGAGGTGATGAAATTTATGGAGAGCTGAATCGGTCTAGAGGCTGCAGGTTAAACAGCTGAACGTTTGACTTTGTGTTGCTATCATCTGAGAAACCTCCATTMATTTCTACTGGAGTGCCATTTGACCTCCTGTTTACTTTGGGGAAAATAGAACTTTGAGAATGGGTCCTCCTATGGTAAAGTATAAATCAGAGGGTTAATTCAAGTAGTCATTCCTGAGTATACACCATGAGGTTGCGTTGCTTCAAACAGGACAAATCTTGCTTTACAGAATGTGACTGCAATTGTGCTGCTCAATTTAAACAAAAATATGCCAGAAAAGCCACCTTGCACCCCTTTRTGGCCAAGGATCACGCCATGGCTCTAAAGTTTGGAGCATTTCAAAGCATATGGGTGGGTACTTTTTTTTTGTTAGTATGGTTTAGTTTCATGGGGGCTTTTTGTCTTCCCCATACAGCCCAGGCAGGAAAAAATGACCATTTTGTTCAGTTCTTCCCACTTTGAGATTTTTCCTGCAATGCCACAGCAATGTCATGCTTGGATTCCTAGCTAACCTTTTGTTGGCATTTGGGAAGGTATCAGGAATAGGAGCAAGTTGGCTAACTTGTGCTGTTTCTACTTTTAAGTTGTGTTATTTATAYGCATTTTTCTGCAAAGCCTGATTCTTTAGGATCACGCTCTCTAAAAGACTCCTTCAAAAATTATTCACAGCAATGGAAAGAAACTTACTTAGTGCTCTTTCACTCCTTAAAAAACCACCACATTTTATGTTTTTCTGCCTCAAACCACACTGTTAAAAAAGTAGCGGACAGCCATTTCCCACTTGGCCTCCAAAGGGTGAAATCCTCATCTGGTATAAATTGGCATAGCTCTATTCAAATCAGAGCAGCTACATTAATTCATTCCAGCTGAGGCTGCAGCCCTTAAAATGCCAGCAAGGAGGGCGGGTTTTGCACAGGATCGATTTTTGGGCTGGGAGGAAGGTTTTTCTGTGTAACTTAGCCCTGTGTCTAGGCTCAGGGCTGTGGGAAACTGTCTGTTTGACATCTGCAGCATACGCAGCAAATGCTTTGGCAGTTCRAGTTAATGCCTTTTGAATTCACAGGTTGTTTACTTTCAGCTTGAATGTGGATTTGCTTTCAGCCTCAGTGGGAAATCTAGCACAAGAAGTAATAGGACAAGCCATCTGTCCARAAAAGCTATGAGAATTCCTGGTTTTGAACCAGTAATGGAGATCAGGGACAAGTTCACTCCATGTGTAATCTCTGGCAAATTATTGGCATGCTYCTTGGATTTCCAGCCTGGGACCCAATCCCTCTGGTGTAGTGTGAGCCCAGCATGGACTCAGGAGAGGAAACCTGTTAAATGAGCATGGTCAGCATCCCTTTCCAATGGTTTCTCCTACAAACAAGCACTTTTTTTTTTTTCCCAGCCCTTTCTCCCTCTGCTCTGATTTACAGCCCATTTTGGCGTACAAACCGTGCACCTGTGAAGCGGCCGCTCCGTCGTCGCTGCTCCTCGAGGAGCCATAAACAGCACGAGTGAATGGGAACCCCCAGCTCGTGCCAACATTTCCTGCAAGTAAATATCCATCCATGTGTTAGTCACAGGCCAGAGAATGGTGTAATAACTGGATTGGTTGGGTCACTTTTTATAAAAAGCTCGGGGCCAGATTTCTCAACTGTTGAGCACTCTTGAAAGAGTCCAGGTTTTTTTTTTACTTTCTTTCAAGCCAAAAAGCTAAACCCATGTCTCCCTCCCACCATGTAAACTAAGAAGCTGTGCAAGAGCCAAGGTTTGTGGGGGGAAATCAGCATCCTGCAGCATTTAGCAGGATAGAGTGGACAGATTTTACTAAGAGCYCAGAATGTGATGGGTAATGGAGCTSCTCCCCATTCACAGATGTAGCTCTGAATGGGCACTTGGGCCTCCTGCACCTGTCTTGGCACCCAAGTGCCATCACCTTCAGTTCAAAAACACTTAGCCTGTGTGCACTGTGCTCTCTAGAAGGCTGTGCCCTTTTTTTGTGGGRTAAAATCTTGGTCACAGCTTTTCCTCTGACTGTGCCCGTTGCTTCTGTTGACCTGGATTGAGTTGTCCTGATTTGGAACATTAAGAACACGAGTCTTGGGTCTCCAAACCACTTGAATGAGCTGAAGATCATTGCCTGAATATTTATTAATAGGAAAGGCAGGGAAAAAAGGACAACAAAAATCATTTAGGAAGAGCATAATTTCAATTTTAACAGCAAAATACTCACGGTGTGTGAAGTGAAGGTATGAGCTTTAAACCCTCCTGAGGTGACTGGCTCAGGAGAGCAGGATATCTGACAACATCCTTAGAAGCACACTGGCCTGATTTTGACCTGCCCTGCACGCTGAGCAACATTAACTCAGATATCCTGGTGTAAATCCAGCCAGAGATCAAACCCAGCCCTGCAAACAGCTTTTCTTGTCCAGAGGGCTTCAGCAAAAACGCACTGCGTTCATTCCAACAGCACGAGGCTGTTTCACCTCGGTTACACCTGGGCTTGTGGAAACTGGAGGGCACTGGATGATGGTCAAACTGCTTTCATTCATTCTTCCCCGACAAATAAAGGCTGCACTCTAACTGCAGATTGAGTGGGGAAATAAGAGTCTCTTCAAGGCCTTTTTTCAGTTTATTGATTCAATAGTGTTTAATGACTAATAACCAGCCTAGRCTAACAGGCTCATTTGAGCTGGGAATGCTGTGATTTCTCTTGTTATTTAATGGCACAATAGCAAGTTTACAGAAAAACAGTGTGCTTAAGGTGGGACAACTCAAGGCTTGTGGTCTTTTCTTAGGGAAACTAGCTTCTTTTTCTGCTGATTTTCAGGGAGCATTCYCTGAAAGTTTTCCACAGAACCACAGAAGCTTTTTTTTTTTCTTATTTCCTTTGTACCTGTGCAGTCATGAGAACAAGGGTGGCTTGAAATTAAACTAGCACTGAAGTTCACCCTTCAAATCAAACACTTAAGGTTTTCTTGGAACCAGAGGCAGATGAGCCAAAATGCTGCATAACAGAAGAAGAAAAAAGCAAGCTGGTTTTGTTGTATTTTTGGCACGGACAATGGTTTTCAGAGATACTGGAAGTCATGCAAGAAGAGTGTGTTCTTAAGAGACTTCTAGCCTTGCTCTGAAGACTGAGGGCTTTAGATAAGCGTCTGCAAGTGGGGATCTTTATCCAAAACAAACCACCCAAACTTTTGCAGCTCACCCGGCACTAATACCGATTTCCCCCTCTGCATCTCTCTGTGCTGTTGCACACACACACACACACGAGTCCTTCAAGGCATCCTAAAAGCTTTTCCTTGCCTGTAACAATTTAATTGCCTCTTGGCCAAGATTTTCTCCTCAGTGAAGAAAAAGAACACGATCAAAGTGCCCCGTGCTGCCCAAAGGGTTTCCTCTCCTCAGCCTCYCTGCACACACCGGGATTGTTTTCCTCCCYCTTTTTCTCCTTTGMCACATCTTCCCTGCGTTTTGCTCGRTTGTTTTCTTTCTCTTCTTGCCTGGAAAAAACCCAGCGTCTCCTCCCCCTCCCCTGGCAGCATGGGTGACAGAGACAGAGAAATCAGCACAGAGTCAGCAAGAGTTTAGCCCCGCAGCTGGGACCTGAACTTTGAGCGGCGGAGCACAGCGCTGGGTCACTGCACTAAAGCAAGCCAGATTGATAGAAAAGTGCTTGCTCACCCTGGGAAGGGAAAGCATCAGAAGCCAGTTGATAAAAATCTTTAGGCACCCTCTGTTGYGGGCTTAGAGCAGCAAAGGCTGTTTTTTTCCTGGGAAGGATGACCGTGGAGTGTGTATTTAGTGTCAAGACCCAAAAAGTGACGCGTTTGGGTGTTCCCTGCACCGAGGGGGGACACAGCACAGGGGCAGAGTGGATTTTAGAGCTGTTGGAAATGGAAATGGGGCATGTGGACTCAACRTGCTGCACACGGTGTGAGGTTTTCMGCTGTGAAGACCTGAGCGRTCACRTCTGCCAAGAGTTAATGTGCTTAGARAAAGGACGCTAAAATATTCCTTCCCACTCCAGTTTGCAACTGAGAACTCGCTAGCCTGTAATATCTTTTATTTATAGCACCTTTTGACTCAAAGGGTCTGAAAGTGCCTCTCTCTGGGGGTCACTTCAGTGATACCTGCAGGCAGGGGTGTTTCTCTGAAGGTGACTCTAGCTGAGATGTCAGGGCTTTCTTTGCCAAGGACACACGGAAGGGACCCCAAATGCCAGCACTCAGCAGTAAGGGCTGGAGCCAAGGGCAGAAATCTGCCCCGAGCCTGAAGGATCACAGAGAAAACAGGCATATAAACCATGTGGGAGAGCGTTCAGATGGACACTGGCTTTGGAAGCAGCCTTTGGGAGGAAGCATGACCAATACTGGGTGATTTCCTCTGCAAAGAGCTTGGGACAGTGAAACCACGACTCAGAAGAGGGTATTTGGTGGCCTGACCTGCACAATAATCCAGCCAACCCAGCCAGATCCAGCTGTGCTCTGGTGGCCTGGAGAAACCCCAAAGTGGGCCCTTCACAGGGACCCCACCCTGGTGGCAAAGGCACTCCTGAGGCTGAACCCCCAAATTCACACATCCCTCAGTGAGCACAGTCACACCATCTGCTCATCTTTGGTCCATCCCTGCTCAGCAGTGGCCGTGGCCGGAGGGTCAGCTCCTCTGGGTGGCTCCTGGCAGCTSGGGAGGGTCACCCAGCCCTGCTTTCCCCTCCTGCACCATCCCTGCATCCTGAGAAGGCAAAAATCAGACCCAGATGATGGCATTAGGTTGGCAGCCCTGATTCCTGCCTCCTCCACAGCCAGGCGAGGCTGTGCCAAGGCACACATGAGGACRCTGCTGTTGTGTCTGCAGCACCCCGAGCACGCTGCCCKCCTGCTCCCCRCCCTGTCCCTGCCTCCCCCACGCCAAGCCGGTTGCTCTGCTGTTCCCCGAGGTGGCCAGAACGTGTTCAGCAGGGAACAGCCCTTTTTTTGGCACTTCTGTTGGGTCTCCTGAGGGGTTTGCCACGGGGAGCGAGTGCCCATCTGTTTTCAGCGTCCTCTGTGGCTTCCAAGGAGTGCTGATGTTTCCCAGTGGACAAAGCCATCCAGGCAGCCTCATTAAAAGCTCCAGGGACACCAGTGGCTGTTTATAGGTCTGTACCTTGCCCTGGTCTCCAGCCAGGTTTTCAGATTTATACACTCATGTCTCCATTATAAAACCCTCAGTGCATCTCTCCTCCCTCCATGTCCTTCCCAAGCCATCCCCAGCATSAGCWWTTTTTTTTTTTTTCCCTCCAAATCTCTTTCCTCCAGGCACCAGACAAGGTGTATTTGATACCACTTTATCTCTGTCATGCATATGTCAGTGTCTGAAACTCTGGTTTAATAGGAGTCACATCACTGGCTGGAAGTTGGCTCTCTCGGGTCCTTTCCATGGAGAACACGCATTTTGCCTCAGTCTTTCTCTACTTTCCAACAAAAATTGACTCCTCCCTCCTTTGAAGAGGGGGCTGGGGTTAGCACATCGTGGCGTGCACAAGGGCTGTGCTGCCTGCTTTTAGGGCATCTCTCACWCTCTCCTCTTCCTGGGAGAAGAGAATATTTATCTTGTGTGCATGTATAAGGGCTATTTTTCCTGTTCTGGTTACATTGAATATTACATCATGTACTGCTTTGGGTTTGTGGGGGGGAATGGGAGGGAATCCCTCCGAGAATCATGGAATCACAGAATATTCAGAGTTGGTGGGGACTCACAGGGATTATCCAGGAATCCCACCCTGTGCCTGAGAGCGTTGTCCAAATGCTCCAGCAGCCTTGGTGCCGTGACTGCCCTGGGGAGCCTCTTTGGTGCCTGTCCACCCTCTGGGGGAGAAAACCTTTTCCTGATATCCAGCCTACACCTTCCCTGGCACAGCTTCATGGTGTTCTGTCACCAGAGGGAAGGCAGCAAGCAAATGGACAAGCCTTGCCTCTGTGGAAAAGCTAAGAGGGAAACAGGGAAGAAAAAAAAAAAAAAAAAAAACTTAAAAAAAAAAGGAACAAATATTTGTGAGGAGGGCGTTTAAGAGGAGAGAAAAACAAATCAAAGCTGGTGCCAGGCTGGAACCAGCAGCTGGTTGCCAGCACAGCAGGCTGAGAAGTTGTTGGTGGAAGCGCACAGTGCCATGTTTGGGTTGCTTAAAAAAATACCGCGTCCCTCCCTTGTTATTCTGCCTCTGCTTCTCTCCCGGCCCCACAAGCAGGAGGAGGGACACGGCTGCCGAACAGGGGAAGAGATGCCCGGGCATCGGCAAAAGCCGCACGATGCTCTCCGTGATGCGATAGAAGGAGGGAGCGCTGGGGGTGCGGGAGAAAGGGAGGGTGGAAGGTTGCAACGCTTGGCTGGGAAAATTTAGAGGAGTACA
Organism: Malurus melanocephalus; assembly: GCF_030028575.1. Taxonomy (NCBI): domain Eukaryota; kingdom Metazoa; phylum Chordata; class Aves; order Passeriformes; family Maluridae; genus Malurus; species Malurus melanocephalus. The sequence continues at coordinate 810,566 of NW_026623317.1, forward strand.
AAGGAGAGAGCGATGAAAAGGGGTGGCGGCGGAGAGGGGGAAGGAGGCTGTGAGCCGGCTGCTGTGGAGGTGGAAGGAGATTTATGTTCGCCGAGCGGTTTATCCGGGTGCGGGGTGCCGCGGGCAGGGCTGGGGGTGCTGCGGGGAGCCTGACAGCCCCGGCGGCGAAGCAGCGGGGCTTTATTTTCTTCCTTTCTTTTCCTCCTCCCTCCACTGGGCGCTCGCAGGAGAAGGCAAGACAAAAAGCTGAACCGGTGCCAAGAAGGAGCTGCAGCGACTCGAAAATGGCACTCTGCGCCGCACTAATATTTCGAAGCCGGGCTGTGCTGGAGAGCAGGGAAACGTGTCAGGAATGAGAATGGCTGAGACCGTGGGGCCACTGGCCGGGCTCGGGAGTGTCCTCCCTCCTCCCCGCTTCCCCTTCGCCTTTCAAATGTGACCCTTTTCTCCTCCAGCCTCTCYCCCCACCCCCAGCGATATTTAGGAGCTCTGGAAAAAGGGAGGGGACCTTCGCTGGGGACTCGGAGCGTAAAAGAGCTCATCCACTCCTTCCATCTCTTGTCTCAGGGAGGGATTTAAATTTTTTCATAGATATATTTATTTCTCCTAAGGAGGARGAAAAGACTCCCAGGGAGTTTTCTGACTATTTTCCTGTTTCCCTTCCCCTCCTGGTCGCTGTCCTCCTCCTCCTCTCATCGTGCCCACAAGGCTGCTGCTGTGGCTCTGTATTTCGATGCAAGGTTACTTGTAGGACACACGAGTCTCTGCTGCAAGGTGCCTGCGTCGGTGTTTCCCTCCGTTTCTCATTTGCTGGGAGATGAGGCAACTTCCAAGCGGCTGCACGGCTCAGCTCAGTGCCTTGGGTGATGCGGTGGCGCTGTTTGGGTTGCAAAAGAAAAAAAAAATTAAAAAACAAACCAAAAAAACCAACCTTCCTGCAAAAACCTGTCTGGATAAAACAAACAAACAAACAAACAAGCGAGCAAAACATGTAGGGCTGGAACCGCATCAGTTCGTGATGTTGGCTAGTTTGYAAAAAACGGGATGGAGTTTTGTGGTGATTTCTGTCTGAAAGGGGAGGTTTTGCGCTGCGCTGATCCCCTCGTCCTCCCATTCACAGACAAGGAAAAGGTACTTAAAAAGCTAAAGCAAACTAAGCCACCGTTTCTTAAAACAGATTTTTTTTTTAAGTTTCCAAAATTATGAACTTGCAGTAATTCAGTAATTGGAAGTTAAATGCAAAGATTTCCCCCCCCACACACACACACACTCCAGAGACATTCTTTTTCGGATCGTTCTGGAATTTGTATTTGAAGTTTTAGGTTGTCATTACAGAAACTAGAGACTAGAGGAAGGGAAAACCCCAGTCTCTGGTTTTGAAAACAGGTCTAGATCCTGTAATAACAGCAGTTTTAGCCCTCACATAGTCAGCAGGTCAAGTTCAAGGAGACCTTTCTAAAGCACGGGCAGAGCCTCATTAACTTGCTGCATCTCAGAAGCTTGTGGATTATTGGGTTGTTAGCTTGGCCCATTTTGTAGTCTCAGGCATGGGATGATCCCYGTGACCTCTTTCTCACCTGAAAACCATGCCCTAGTACACATCCAAAACACTTCAAACCTCACCTTTGGTCTCAGGCAGGCAGACCTGGTTTGGGAGCACCTACCCCTGCCCAGGCGAGGCCTTTTGGAGATACTGTGATAAATAGGGGGGAGTTCAGGCAGCCTGGAAGGTGTTGTCTAGCATGCTCCCCTCACCCTCTTCTCCTCACAGATCAATAGTCCTTCCTCTGTGGAGGATCAAATGTTCTGTCCCAAATTGACGCCATTGGGAGTGGYGCTCATTTCTAAGTTGACGCCAGCAGGTTTTGTGTGGAGTGGGATGACTTCAGCAGCTGATCCCTTGCTCTTCCTCACCTCTCAGCTRTGCTTTGTGCCCTGTTTTTGCTGCATTTAAGCTTGGGCTCGCATAGAGAAGGTGCTGACATTTCCTCTTGCTCTTTTTCCTTGTTGCAACTGCAGAGTGGGCAGTGCTTGGCCCGGGAAACCTTGTTTTTTTCAGTGTGGAAATACCTACAAAAGGGTTGGAGTGTGTTCCTGTACCTTCCACCCAACCCTACCTGTTTTGTCTGAGTAAAGGATGTAAAATACACATTTTTCTATAAACATCAGTGCATGCTGATTGTTTTTCAGTTTTTCAGTTGTTTCTTCGGGTGTGCCGAGTTGAGCTGCTGAAAATTCCATCCCCACCTAGGGCACACTCCTGGATTTCACAGAATCACAGAATCTTTGGGTTTGGGTTGGAATGAACCTTAAAACCCATCCAGTTCCACCCCTGGCATAGTCAGAGACACCTCCCACTGTCCCAGGCTGCTCCCAGCCCCAATGTCCAGCCTGGCCTTGGACACTGCCAGGGATCCAGGGGCAGCCACAGCTGCTCTGGGCACCCTGTGCCAGGGCCTCCCCACCCTCCCAGCCAGCAATTCCTTCCCAATATCCCATCCATCCCTGCCCTCTGSCACTGCCAAGCCATTCCCTGTGTCCTGTCCCTGCAGCMCTTGTCCCCAGTCCCTGTCCAGCTCTYCTGGAGCATATTTAGATATGGACAGATGCTCAAGAGCTCCCTGGAATCCTTTCTCCTCTACACTTCAGTTCCAATGCTTCAGTTTTTCCTCATAGGGGGGATGTTCCAGAATTYTCCAGATGTTCTTGCTGACCCTTTTCATGCAGCTACACATGTTCCTCTGGTCTTAAACTCCTCTTTCAAACCTGAGATGTCTGAGGATGGGAATCTCAGGGGTCTGGGGGGCTCTAACCTGCAAGAGAAAGTGGCAGAAGTGGTGATTAAAACCTGTCAACATGACCAGAGGAGGCCCTGCTGTCTGTCCTGACTCACCACACAACTCTACAGGCATTTCTCACGCTTTTACATCAGGAGCCAGCTTGTTTTTCCTACTGATTTAAAACCCTTAATACCTCAGTTATCAAATAAAAATTGCCAACAGATTTATAGAGGGGATCCCAAAGATATGGACAGGTGTTGATGTGGAATGACAGCATCCATGTGTGCACAGGAGCAAAGTGGTGTTTGTTATTCAAGAAGATGAACTGGGAGCAGCAAATGGAGAGACCTTCACAAATCTTAATATTTCAGCCAGCAGAGCCCCGTCATTTCTCAAACTCTTGGCCATGGGGAAGCTTGTGGAATCATCTTGTCCATCTTGGGCCAAAAATGCTGCTCTTATACTTTCCAAGGGGTCAAGCAAGCCATCTGGGCAGCCTGTTCATGYTTCCCAGTCAGGGAAGGCTTTGACAAGGCAGCTGTTTGTCTTTTGTCTTTATTTCTCCCTGTGTGAAAGAGATGTCTCTCGATGTATTCTCCTGAAACATGGATGTCTCATGTGTCTCAAGTGGTTTCCTTAAAATTCTTCATCCTTTTCKCAATTTATAATGAGGAACATTGTCTGCTTGGAGTTGTTAGGGGGTGACTTGTGTCAGGAAGGGTTAATCTAAAGGGCTCTTCCAGGGCTGTCTTCCACTCCTTGTCCCCACACCTTCCCCACTCCCATTCTTATTTTTTTTGGACGCTCACATTTCTGTAATCTAAATGTGCAAATGCTTTGCAGTCACGGTCCAGTAGCTGGGTTAATCTCAGACCCCTGGAGTGGCAGATGGCTGATTTGTTGCTGATTCCAGTTATAGAGAATTGTGTCACCTATTATCTTTGCACAGGCTGATGCTTAAAAGGATGCCTTTGGCAAAACCAGGGAAAAGCAAAGCAAAGCAAAGCAAAGCAAAGCAAACGCTCTGATCTGCATCACCACAGGTGAAAATGTAAAATATACCACCTTTGTGTGAAAGGCTGGATAGGTGGACAAGGAGGAGAGGAGGTGGGAAGGGAGGAAGGGGAGATGAAGACCTCATTTTCACCCAGAAGAGGTGAAGTGCAGTGCAGAGCAAGTTTGCTGTAGTTGCCATGCTGAATCACGAGCGCTCACTCTGTTTTAAATGGTTTTGCAGTGTGGTAATCCTTGGTTTCAGCTCCCTGCTTTAACCCCTGCACACAAACCAGGCTTCTTGTGGCACCTTCCTGCTCTTCCCAAGTGTTTCTGACACAGCTGTCARGGGAATCCACGGCATCACCCCGAGATCATGGCTCGGTGTGTGCCCCACGGCTGCTGGGGACAACTGTGGTGGCTCTGTGATGCCAATGTGTTCATGAGGGATACTTTGGAGGGGAAGCTGCACATCTGTGGGGGATAAGAGGAAGCCTGRGGGGCCTTACAAAACACCAAGGGTAGACCCCACCACTGGGTTCTCAAAGGATCCCACCTGGAGAGTGGTGGTGGTTATACTGGAATGTGTAAGGAAATTGGAAGGGCAGAGCAAAATTCTGGATGCTTGACTCTTTTCCACTCAGTCATGCCTACAATCAAAGTTTTCTTTTTTTTCTCTTTGCTCTGGGAAATGCTACAGGGTCAGATGAAGAATTTGGGAAGAGAGTGTGGGTTCCCTGTGCAGAGTCCAGTGACGAAATCTGTGAACAAGGTAAGGACAAGCGATTATGGCTGTGATGATTTTTGTTTCCTCCTGTTCCCTTTCCAAACACATTTCTGCAACATTAGACACAAAATTTAGGTACATGTGGCACAGAAACTGACAGTCCAAGCACTAAGCCAATGAGTMTAAAACTTTTAATTTGGTTTCATTCAATGCATGCCATTATGATGGTTCGAGTTTCCGAGCAGTTTGCATTGTATCTGAATGATCTATGTGTGAATAATTGTTACCAACCTCCTGACACCAGGACCTAATTAGGAAGTAAGAGCCTTAAATAGGCCATTTGCGTAGTGAGCTTCCATATGTCTCCTTGCACAATTTATTTGCTCCACTCCATTGAGATATAATGAGAGAATGAAACTCTTAGAACTGCTTTTGACTCTGAGGCTCTTCTCTTCATCTCCACTCCAGTTATAGCCCCCATTAAGAAGATAATACCAGTTTCCCTGTTTTCAGAAAGGAAAAAAAAAAAAACTGATGCTTTCAGTCCAGATTGCCCAAGCTTCTCTATTTCCATGTTTCTGATGGAAATYGAGTGAGAAATGCCAAAACAACCTGCAGGTTAAGAAAAAATGGAATGCTGTCAGGGAAAGCAGAAGGGTCAGGGCAGGGTGATCTTGAAGGAATACTGCCTATCCTATCTACCTCACAATCCTGCTGAAAGCTGATGCTGTTGTGTTTCAGTTAATGTATAAATGCAGTGTTAGGATTTCAATGGATGGRAGCAATTTGAAGAGATCTGTATTGATCATGTTTGGCTTTCTTCCTGCCAGGCTGTGAGGGAGGGGGAAAGGTGGGTCCAAGGCAGCCTGGGTTTTGTCTAAGTTTTGAATATTTAACTCAGTCTGAACCAACAGGACTCCTTGTTCCTGTTTAAATGTGTTCTTCAAGTAGAGTTTCAGAATATATTCCTTATTTCCCTTTCTCGTGCATGCATGACTCCTCCCCATGTTTCATGAGTCCCACTTGATTCTTTTGCTTCCATCATTCAGAAGCCAGCAACACTTAAATGCATTATTGTTATTTTCTATCAGGGTAAACTTTAATAAATTCTTAAGGTTTGGGAGTTTTTTTTTCACCCATAAGTCTAGGTCTTGTTTAGTTTCCCAATCAACACAACTCTACTTGCAATGATTTTGTTTATGAAAATTCACGTGCACGTTCCCTTGCAGGAATTGTCATTGCCTTCCAGAAGGGAGGTTAGTGTTAGTCCCCTCACAGTGATAATTATAATCAGACCTGTCAGCCTTCACACAGTCTAACTTATCACTTGCATTTAGGAGGATTTTTCCTGAAGCCTATTACCAGTTCTGCTTCTTAGGGAAAAATAGTCATGATTTTTTTTTTTTTTTTCTGCTAATCTTTGATGGCTCTCAGCTTTGAAAGCATGGAGAGGAGCAAAATGACTGCCAGTTGCAGTTAAAGAAACTGTCTGTYGTTTCTGGTGTAGAGCTCTGGAAAACCAAAGAGTGGGCGGATGTTCTGGGAGATGCTGAGGGGTTTAACGTGGTTGTGACAACGCTTCAGGTGTGCTGGAGACACAAAACAGTGAATTTCCCAATGGAAATTCTCACAGGAGCTGCTTCTGCAGACCTGCCAGACGTGGGCTTCAGGTGGCAGGCGGCTCTTGGCAGTGGTGTCTTCTCTCCCTGCTGTTTTGGGCAGCGATCCCTGCCCATGTTGAAAGGCTCAGAAGCAGAATGGCCACAGAAGTGGCTGCAGTTGGTGCTGGAGGCAATGGCTGGCCATGACACGGACTGGTTGCCACCAGTTCTGCTGGCCCAAGTGTTGAGTAGGATCTGGTTCAGCATTTTATTCCTCCCAGGCTGTTTGAAAATTGTCCCCCCTAGTGTTATCCCATGGAAAGCACATTGCCCCATTTATCAGATTTCCCCCATTTTCACTCCATTATTGCTCTCACTGAGATTAATAATCCCCCTTTCTTATATTTTTTTTTTACTAATGTGAAGACAAAAAGGTTTTATCATTTTATTAAACCAAATGAGTAATGTATCTTTAAGTCCCCGCTGTATTATCACCATCCTTTCTGTAATAAACTCAGATTTGGGCTCCCTTGATTTTGGCAGAGCCTGAGGATGGTCAGCACTTTATAGCTTTTGTAGCAAAGGAGATGGTGGGAGACTGGGAAMTCTTAAGTTCTCTGCAGTTTTATATTTACAGTGTGCAGGGTTGTGATTTGCCTTTGTTTTATTTAAATTCACTGGGAACTAGAGATTTGTTTATCAGGTGTCATTCCCTGAAGGATGATAAATGCCATAAAGAGAAGACTTCATCTATTATACAAACAGATTTGAAGGCTCTGCTGTTACATTTCTCTGCCTGTTGAATGGARTAAAAATGCCTTTGGCTGAGCAGAGACAGAGTGATACTTAGCAGTAGCATCTTATGACCTTTTGATCAGCTGAGATCTCAAGCCATATTAGTGGACAGATTATGATGTGATGGAAAGAGGGCCAGGAATAGCCTTTTTATCATGAGATCCTTTCTGTGAATATCCTTCTTGGGTGTATTCAGGTGGTTAATCACTAGGACCAGGGCAATCATTTGGAAACAGGGGATACAAATACACTCAGGTTTGCCAAATGCAGCTGGATATTACAGCTGATAGTTTCTTCTTAATATTCTCCTACCCTCCTGTTTCTATCACGGCTCTGGGTGACCTTGCAATTTTTTTYCTGTCACTAATAACCCCATTTTGGCAGAAAGAGCAACACAAAATGAACCTTGAGTCCTTGGACCGCAGGGGAGCTGCAGTCCCCAAWTCAAAGGAATGCACATGGTGCATATGGATATCTGACTGTGAAGGRAGACTCACACGAAAATGTCTCTGTCATTTTAGAGATAATAACAGTGGTGCTTAAACCTATTTCAGCCCTTCCTAGGAACAAAGAAATAATGCAGGTTTCAAAAAATGCACAGCTCTGATAGCATTTCTGATTTTACAGGGCCAAACAGAGAAAAGAATGACCTTTACATTATCTTACCTGCCTGCCTGTGCAGAATTACTCCTTAAACTTTGCTCCAGCTTTGAATTACCCTCCTTTTTTATCCTAATGGCCTAGAGGAATCTGCAGGCTCCTTGAAAATTGAACACAAAGCATCGCTGGTTCTCCACACATCAATAGCAGTTGTGCCAAAGTTTGACCCGGGCACTGTGGTCACTTTTGGAAGGAGCAAGGACAGGCCCATGTTTGTGGATTTCAGTGTGCATGCACRTGGGTGAGTCTGAGTGTGTTTATATTCCTGGGCAGCCCACACTGGCCATGGACCACTCAGCATCACCCTGTACATGGTCAGCACCCGGGTGTCCGAGTCACACATGTTCTGCTTCCTGCTGCAATGAAAAGCTGCTCATTTCAGTGCCAGGAAGAGGAAGGGCTGCCAGTGTGTGAATCCCAAACCAGCAGGTAGGGAGGAACGCTGGTGAGAACAATAGGTACCAGAGCCCTGTGGAAACTCTTTGAAAAYAAGGAGATTGTGGAGGAGGGAGAAGCGCACAGCAGGACTCTGTCTCCTCKCAGCTCCCCCAGCCTCTTCAATCGGGTGCCTGCTGGGCTTCCCACTCCTCCTGCCTTTTGCACAGGATCACAGGATCGGGAGGTATTAAATTCTGCTGGCATGAAGGAATCTGCCATCCTCCTGGCATTATAGCTTCCTGAGTCAGGACCACACCACGAAACATCGAGGCTGTGAGCCCACAGGATGCTCATGGGGACACAAAAGTGTCCTAACAGGGGAGGTGACACCAACCCCTGACACAGATCTGCACCATCTGTTCCTTGGGACCTGCAGAGGGTGGATGGCAGCCTTGGTCTGTCCACAAGGAAAGTGCCATTCCTGAGATACAGCTAGGAAAAGGAGCTCCCTCCCAAGCTCCCTCTGCAAACCAGAGTGGGCTGCTGCACAGGTGATGCCCTCAGCTGAGCATTAGAAGTGTCATGAGCTGAACCATTCAAAGGGATGTGCTCCTCTGAACAGCKCCCATATCAGACTAAGAGTTTCTGGTGGCAGCTTTGAAACCTTTTCTCTGACAAGGCTTTGTGGTGTGTGTGGTGAAGAGAGTGTAGGCATGAATTGTTTCCTCTGCCTTCCTGCTCTGCCTTGCATCCCCATGGGGTGTAGGAGGGTGCCAGGKTTTGGGTGACACAGCACCAAGATTTTCCTTCTTGGTTTGGGATTGCACTAATCATGCTGCCAGATGGCCCTGMCTTGATAAAATCAATTCTTCTCAARGTAAAGAGCTGGCATTCAGYTTCTTGTAGCTCAGAGACATCCATGAAATCAGACTCTGCCTGTCAGAGGTCAAGACAGAAAGTTGCTACGAACATTTAATGGTATCCCAGTGGTTTAACCCCATCAGGGCCCTGTGGTCCCTTGCTTGTTACCCCAACAGTGGGATCWGGGAGAGAACTGGAAGSRTAAAARYTGAAAAATTARTGGGTTGAGATAAAGACAGTTTAATTGGGACAGCAGAAGCCATTCACACAGGCAGCACAAGAAAGGGAATGAATTCATGTTTGCCATGGGCAGGAAGGTGTTGTCACCTCCAGAGAGCCAGGACCCATCCCATGGAATGGGGACTTGAGAAAACAAACACCCTCACCCCAAACATCCCTCCCTTCCTCCTTCTCCCCCCAACTTTGTACACTGARCCTGGTGCCACATGGTCTGGAATGTCCCTTTGGTCACTTGGGTCACCTGTCCTGGCTGTGTCTCCTCCCAAGCACCCCCAGCCCCTCCCCAGCCYKGCAGTGCAAAAAGCACCAAAGGCTTTGGCTCTGTGTGAGCTCTGCTCAGCAACAGCAAAAACATCTCTGAGTTACCAACCCTGTGTGCAGCACAAACCCAACACACAAACCCACACTGACCCACAGGAAGAAAATTAACTGTSCCCCAACCAAAAGCACCACACCAATGTAGCACAGTTAGAGCATATGGCAAGTACTTGGGGTGGGGTGCTTTTTTGGGAGCAGGCAATTTGAAATAGCGAACTTTGAAAATATGGTGTCAGGCAGATGTCAGTGATGTGCAGCGGGGTAAGGAGGACAGTGATTTGTTTATTATGTCCACGCATAACATTTTTTTCACTTTAAACACACCACATCTGGTTCGCTGCAAATGTTCTTAGATTGCAGACAGCAGTAAACATGCCTCCTATTGAGTAAGAGTCATTTCATGAACCAGCAAAAGAATTGTTGCTGTTACCAAACTTACAGCCATACAATTCCCTTCTTCTGGCTGCACAGAAATAATCTTGATCAGGACAAGAAATATTGCAGTAACTTAAGCAAGTTAAACACTATCTGGGAATGTAACTGGGTGTACTCAAAGCACTAAACCAGCTCTCGGCACACTTTTGGTGCAACTAGCAAGCTCCTAAATCATTCTTAAGCATGGATCAGGGCTCATCCCTGTGAGCTGTTTGCATTTAGCGGCTGCGTTAGGGAAGTTAAGACGCGGCTGCGAGCAGAGGGACAAACCTCCCTGTGCCAGTTGGCCTCCGTGCCTGGGAATGTTTCTGGGCACATTTAATTGCTGCTGCCTGAAGAGGCTCAGGCCCAGCTGAGAAACTGGACTCCTTCCCTCTGAGCTCCATTTGTCAGGAGTGGGACAGGGCAGCCACCATCAGAGGTCAATTCAGCCTCCTTCATCCTGACCTGTCCAAATTTTAGAAAGTTCCTAAGGCAGTGAAGCCTGCAGGGTTTTACATAATAAACCTCTGCTAATGGCAGAGAAGAGGCTGCATTTATCCCCTAAAAAGCAGTGTATAGCTCATTTTCTTAATATTTACTAGGCATCTCCCCAGCCTCTTCAAACTTGGGTAAAAAGATTAAGTCGCTGAAGTGTTCTTTCCTACAACAGGGAGTGTCACCCATTATTTTTTAATTTTTTTCTCCCTTGCCATGAGGAGGTTCCTTTTTTAATACATTTCAGCCATAAGATAGGTGTTCTGTATAATTTCCTTTCAGCGGTTTGGTTCTTGATGGTTAAATGTGTCCCTGGGAGATAATTGTAGACTTATACATAATAGAGCAGCTCRTGGAAGGATGCAGAATTATGTCTTTCAAATGTAAGTAAACCCTTTGTTTGATAAAGAAATTTTTTTTTTTAGTTCACCCTGCGAAAATACATTTACGCACACACATATATATATAGGTATCTGTTTTTTCTCACCACATTAAAAACCTAATGAAAAAAAAMCCCAAAAAAACCCCACCAAAACTRCTTCTGCAACCACAGTGTAATGTTTCAATACCTTTTCTTTCATGGAAATCTTCTCATGCACAAGGTGATACGATTTAATACTTGCTTAAACATATCAAACAAAACACTTTCCCTTCAAGAATACCTCAAGCGTTTGATCACAGTGGGGATGAAATTATCGATCGGATTCGGCGCGTATTTGGAAACGTGACCTTAATCTGCAGATCTCAGGGAAAAAGGTATTTTCCCCAGGTATTGAGTAAGTCAGATAAATAAATTATATTTCTGACATGTTAAAGATGTTCCATTTTAGACAAAGGAGGCAACATCCCAGTTGTGTCACTGAAACTCAGTGTCCTGTGTTGCTTGTTAACAGCTGTGCATTTGTTGTTTCCRTGTCCCAGTTTGCTCTCGAGTATAAATGAACTGCTACATACCAAATAATCGATAGCTCTGCCAGCTCTGGAAATACAATATTGCTATTAATATTGATCTGCACGACAGAAATCAAGGCATCAAACTCTGCAGGCATGACTTGGCAGCACCCTGCGTTTCGCCTGCAAAGCAACCGCTCGGAAATCGCCGTTCCCCGCGGAGCGATGCTCTGCGCTCGCCCTCATTCCCGTGCCATAACAAGCACAAATATAAACACCAGGGGATTGGGGCACAGCTGACCAGCAGATAGGGTGCATTTGGGTTTATTTCAGCCTTCTGTGGTTTGTGGGTGCAGCAAACCAGACGCAAAGAGCACTGGTGAAATCAATCTGCATCAGCACCAGTGTCCGTCTCTAAGAGCACAYAGCCTGGCCGGCCAAAATAATCAGTGTCCTGGATCTTTCTAGTGCTTAAAAGGGTTACAGGAGAGCTGGACAGGGACTGGGGACAAGGGCTGCAGGGACAGGACACAGGGAATGGCTTGGCAGTGCCAGAGGGCAGGGATGGATGGGATATTGGGAAGGAATTGCTGGCTGGGAGGGTGGGGAGGCCCTGGCACAGGGTGCCCAGAGCAGCTGTGGCTGCCCCTGGATCCCTGGCAGTGTCCAAGGCCAGGCTTGATGGGGCTTGAAGCAGTCTGGGACAGTGGAAGGTGTTTCTGTCCATGGCAGAGGGGCTGAAGTAAATGATCCTGAAGGTCCCTTTCAACTCCAGCCATTCTGTGGTGCTGTGGGACACATGAGGTGGGCTGTGGATGGATGCTCTGAGGCCTCTGTCAGCTTTCTCCAAGCATCAKGAGCACCATCAGTAGTGAAAACTCATATGGTTTGCTTGCAGAGGTGATTTCAGGCTCAAGTCCTCAGGTGGCAAAAAAAATATCCTCCAGTGCTGAGTACTGCTGGCAGCATCAAGAGCATCTGTTCCTTGTTCTCCTGTCCCCTCCAAGCTGCCAGGTTCCCTTGGGAAGGAGAAAATGTGGTGCTCCCCATTCYCACATGTGTGTTCACACACACCTCTGTGAGTTTGGTGGGTTTTGTCATATCTGTAATGACTTTGCAATGAAGCTGTGAATGAAAGTTTGGCAGRTTGGTTTTACAATTGTCAGCCTTCCCAGAAGCAGCCCAGAATTTCATTAACTAAGGTGCAGGCATGATTTCTTGTAAGCTCTTTTCAGATTTTACTAGATCCARCTAAATTAAATCAGCATTTCATCTGTGTGCCACCAAAATTAGTTGTCACTGATGCCTTCATAAAGGAATATTCTAGTTCTGGTCTCCTATGTTTGAGTAGCAGCTGCACTAAGTGATGCTCTCAATTCTTTAATAAGTTCCAGCAGCTCAGCATGAATGATGGGAAAGGTGAAACCTGGGTATGAGCAGAGCACAGCCTTGGTGAGGATAAATGGGTGAAGAAGGAGATTTGAGAGGGAATGGTCACGTCATGRCACCATGGCTGGAAGGAGTCCATGAGAGGCACTGACAGGGAAAGGGAGGAAAGAAGAAACCTTTCCTTTCACATGACTTAGGAAGAGGCCATCAGGAGAAATGATGCCCTCTGCAACACCTCACTCATCTCCTGGAGAAGGTGCCCTGATCATGATTCAGTGTCATCCTGACCTGCTGTGACTTCAGCTTGCTTCTCTCTTCTGGGTGACCTTTACCCACATCATCCCCTGGTTCTCAAGGAGCAAATTTATCAGCCTTATCCTTCATCAGAGGACCTGAGCTTATCTCCTGCATGAAAAGCCATTTAGCACCTGTGAGRTGAAGCTCAAGACAAGATCTTGGGAAGTCTGCCTGAGGAATGAGATTTGCATTATCTCTKCCTGGGAGCCATCGAGGTCAGGATTGAAGAGAAGTCAGAGTTGCAGGGAAAATGAATGCAGGGCTCTTTATCTACTGAGAAAAARAAAAAAAWTCCTGAGACTCRACTTCATATCAAAGATTACATTTCTCCACTCTTTCTGAGACAAGAATCTAAAATTCAGACACTCAGCCAGGAGCAGGTCTGACTTAGGCAAGAGGATGGAGGTAGGGCTGAAGTTGTCACCAGCTGCAGCTGTGCAGTGCCAACAAAAAGATGTGGTGCCATGGTTGCAGGCTCTCAAAAYATTTCTCCCTGCTCTGGTATCACCTCTTCTCTGTGCAGCCTCAGCACCTCCCTTCAGCTGCAACTGAAACCACAATTTTATCATTATTTTTTTTTTTCCTCCCACTGGATGGTGAGTGTATGGCCATTTCTACCCTCATCTCCTCTTTGAGATAAAATGCCCCAAAATGCCATCATTGAAGTTCAGAGGTCATCGGTGACTTTAAAATCCTCTGCAATCACCTTGGATGAAACCCAAATGAAATAAAAATCAATGAGAGAGTCAAGAGGCCAAGACACCAAAATAATGTGTCCAAGGCAAGYAGCTTGCTGGTTTCAGAGTGTTTCTGGCAGCCATCTGCTCGTTTGAATTTGAGGATGTGACGCTTTTAGAAGTCAGAGAAAAAAAAAAAAAACACACACTCAGACCCACAGCCTTCAGATATTTTACTTGATAACAGTATTCTCTTTTTTTGTGCCCATTTTCTTGCGACCTCAAGAATGTCCTGTTTTGCAATCATACTGTCAGCAGGTGTTTGTAGTGCTGAAATACCRGGATGTGCAATTCTCCAGCTAAAAAGAAAAAAAACCTTTCTAAAGMCTTGAAACATTTTCTCTTCAGCCCTCTTCATGAATGAGCAACAGAATAGCCTATGTTACTAAAACCCAACAGTCACTCGTTTATTTACATGGTTGATGATTGTCCCTTTTTAGCTAAAAAGGTACAGTTTTTATCATTCTACTCTTATTTCAACTCTGTGGTTTCAGCCTTGTCCTGCGTAACAAAGAAAACGATCCTTTTGTGGATGGTGTTAACTGAGACACCGGTGACAAAACCGCATTTAAGAGCTAAATTCCCCTTTTATTCTCAAAGGTGATCAGGATCAAAGCACCAAGAGCCCAAAGAGAGAGAGAAACTTGAACTGCTGGTGTATCCTTCCTGTGAACAAATAAATAAAGACATTATGGATTCCCTTGCTGCAGTGACCCCTTTAATCAGCAGCACGGCCGCAGTTATGAAGATGATATTGTGGTACTCCATAAAACCCCTGTCATGGACAGAGCATCGTAAAGCAAATATATTATTGTTCTTGGSCCAAAGCGTGGGTGACAATAAAAGGTGAAGGTGGGAGTTGAAGAGCCCTGAAGAGGCAGGCAGGGGTGGGAAAAGGCTCTGCAGGGATGAGTACAGCCAGCTGTGGCCAGCTGTGACTGGGGTTGGGTRCAGCAGGGCTGTGGGCAAGGCTGGGGTGATGAGAGACTTTTCCTCACAGCAGGGACAGCCCTGGGKAGGAGATGAAGGTGTAAGGGCAGAAGATGTTTACTCTCTTACYTGGCACTTGCTTAGGGAAAACATTCTTCTTCGATTTTTTAATTTTATTTTTTTTTAAAGCCCAAAACTAAAATGAATAAGGCTTTCATAAACTAATGAAAGCTTCATTCTCGTCTGTTATAATGGACTTCATTAAATTCTGGACATTCACCACCTCACAATGTTTATCTGCAGTATGGTATTTCCCCATGCCTGTTGAAAAGGAACAGCAGGAGTAYCTCAACAAATTCAAGCCATTTCAAGCATCTAATGTCAGGATTTTGATGGCACACACATTACCTTTTTGTTTTGTTTTTTTAATACAGCTTCGTTTTGCTTTATGTGACAATACTTATTTTTGATGCCATGCTTTTCACACATATTTTTTTAGCCTCTCAAAAAGCAAGGTATAACACTATTACTGTTTCAGAAAACAGAAAAAAAATCCCTGAGTGAGGTGATTCAGTTGTGGTCACAGGGCAGACTTTGATTTTCTAAATCCTGTTCCAGGAGCACATTGCATCTCCAACAGGAAGATGTACCCTTGAGTGGACAGAGCCATATGGGATGTGAATCAAAGGCTTGCACCAAACTGGGATGAGGAGAACGGAAGCCCTTTGGCTTTTGTGGTGCTGGATTGCTCGCCTCCAGACCCTTTTGCAGAGTCAAGAATTCTGTAGTGGTAACTGGAAGGGAAAAYAAGCTTGGTAGATAAAGCAAATAACACAGGGCTGCATTTGTGTTCCTTCCATTTTTGTCACCAGCCATTGTCTGTCGGCTCTTTGTAGTGGGATTTTCTGTAAGTCCGTAGAGAAGCAAAGAGCTGACCTCCTCTGTGTTTCCTGTTTGTTTTCTTCTGGTCTCAAATTTGCTTCGAGGGCAGTTTGGGTTCAGTCTTTTTCTGAGGCTCTGTAGGACTCACCAGGTCCTGTGGCAGCAGCAGCAGCTGTGAGCTGGGAGGCCCAAAGTCCTGAGGGCAAAACTGGAATAGTTAACCTTCATTAGCTAACTGTGGCCCTATGTCACCCATAATTAGCCTTTTTTTTTTTTTTTTTGGAAAAAACACCTGTTTGTTTAGAATGGTYCAGTTCTTCGACTCTGCTCCTGGGGGCGGTTCTGAAAGTCCTGGGGCAGGGATTTAATCCCGAAGCCCTCCTTCTGAGCTCTGAGTTGGGAGCCCATGGCATTCCCAAATTGTTTTGCTGTGTTACAGTTGGCCTTGCTGCAGGCTTTGAGGGGCCACCCTTTGATAAGCCACACTTGCTGTTGGGGAGCCACCATGTCCCTTCAAATCCTCTGGCTTGTCCTTTGCTGTCACACATCAGGACATTTTGCAGTTTTTTTTTCTTTTCAAGAGAAACAGGAAGGTTGGTGTCAAGCAGTTCCAGAGGTCTCTGTGAGCCATGCTGCCCAAAGTCCTGTCCCTTTGGCATTGGAGTCCCTCAGCACTGCACTGCCTTTGGTTTGCAGTGACAGGAGAGGGGACAAACCAACCTGTCTGGGCTCTGTCCTTCTTGGGTAGAAAAGTTAAACCTGAACAGGTTGTGTCCCAGTGAAATCAGCCAGTGAATGAGYCAATTGAGTGTGTTTGGAAATATTCCTGCTGCTTCAGGAGCACTGAGAATTAAAGAGTGGCTCGCTGACAGCTGGGGAGCCATCCCTCCACGTGACTTTGGTGTTTTCCACAAAGGAGCCTGTGGTCACACAGCTCTCAAAGCAAAGAGAAAGGGAGGGAATTAGGCAATCACACCCTACAGTCCACCCTACAGACACATCTCCTGGCCAGGGAAAGAGCTGGYTGTCCCTAGGCTTGGTTGTCCTCTAAGAGCAGATCAATTGGCCAAGGTTAGGCCTAAAGAGGGGAGGAATCTGTGGCTCAGCACCAAGCCAAGCTGCTTTTCCTCGTGAAAGTTTAAAAAAACTGTGCTATTCCCCAATTCCATGTACCTTGAGATTCTGGCTGCTGCCTATATATCAATGATTTTGTGAGGCTTTTGTAAAACACAGGGGGAAACTCGGACACCTCTGGGTGAAATTTCCATGTCCCTGCTGGCCTGACTCGCAGGGAAGAGTTGGTTTTGTTGACAACAGTTCATAGAATGAGGAYGCTTTGGAAAGAGAGTCTAGCAAGYTGAGAGAGAAGTGTTTCCTGAGCACACTCAGSCATTATTAACRTTTTATGGCCAYCCCTGGCAGTGTTCAAGGCCAGGGTGGATGGGGCWCTGAGCAACCTGKTTTAGTGGAAGGTGCCCATGGMAGCRGGGTAGGAATGAGATGGTCTTGAAGGTCCCTTCCAACCCAAACCATCCCTTGATTCCTTTAAATAATGTGATTAATGTGCCAGAGGGTGCTCGCAGGAGTATTTCTGTGTGGCACAGAAAGCAATTTTGACTACATTGCCACTAAAGCACCAAAACCACCCTTTGCTGACATCGCCACATGCAGTTTTCATCCCTGCATTTAACTCTCAGTACTTTAGGTGCTGAAAGCACGGGACTGCTTGGTAGCACCAGAGTTGAATTAGAAAAGAATTGGGGTGAGAGAGAGAATGAAATGATTTAAGTCAGACCTGTTCTTCTCCATATTTCCCTTGCCTCGCTTGGTTTGTGCAAAACTTCATTCCCTATCTCACAGCTGGCAGACAGAGCCAGGGAAGCACAATCCAAAAGTTTCTGTATTCAGATACAGCCCTGATACAGTCCAGAAGGCCGAAAAGAGCAATCATCTMGATGTGAGCTGAGCCAATTAAATGTCTGAGCAGTGTTTCGAAAGCGAACATGGGCAGCATCAGAAATTTTCCATCAGCTGTAATAACGCCAATTACTTTGCCAGTTGCTGATTCCACTGTGATTTGTTTAGTGCAGTCATGCTTCAGCCTCTTGCCTGGGCCGATACACTTTGTTTATGCTGACTGTTCACTTGCAGAGCTTTTCTCTCTCTTTTTCCCTGGTGTTTTTTTCTTTTCCCTGGGCCTGTCTCAGAGCCCAGAATAGTCATCTTCCCTCTGCCACACCCATGTGGGGCAGGGTATCCTGAAATTTGACAAGTTTCTTGGGTGCAAGAGATGCTGTTGTTGTTTCCATCCACTTTGTAGATGCAGAGATCATCCTCCCCTTCCTCTTCTGGCACTGAGTTTAGAAAGCAGAAATCTCTCCAGATAAGTCAAGGGGTGGGCTGKTGGGATCTGATGGTGGTGGTGGTGGCTCTGAAGCGGATGGCTTTTTTCTCAGGGATGGAAAGAGGGACATTGTGCCTCTCCTTGTGGCAAAGGCACATGTGTACCCTCCCAGTGAAAGTCAGCTGGGGCTTTTCCTTAGTGTTTTTGTTGAAGTCCATGGAAATTAATGGGTGTCTCTGCAGCCACTCTGCACAAGAGCTGTGACCCTTTCCCTGATAATTGGGGARCAGTGCTAATCATGGGCATTTAAGGAATGCCTCTGCTGCCTGTCCAGCTGAACGTGATGTGCTGCAATATCTTCCAGGGATTTTAAAAGCTGGTTTGATTCCCTTTTCAGTCAGGTCCAGACTGGGGAGGGTGGGATGGTATTTCCTCGGTGCTCCTTCAAGATATGCCGAGAGCTGGTTTGACCTCCAAGGGGAACAATGTCTTTACCTCCTTCTCACCCTCCCACAGCAGTTATTGCCACCTCCAGAACCGTTCTGGTGGTGCATTTTGCACATACCAGCCTTGCTACCATCTTTTCTAATTTCTGAATCTGCCCTGAGCACATCTTCACCAGGATGCAGCAGGWCTTTTTCCAGGCCATCCCCAGGGCAAGCAGAGGAGCCCCTAGAAACATGATCTGGCACATGGAGTATCAGCTAGAGATGAGGCTATCAGCTCTATTCATACCCTGCTATCAGTTTCAGCTTTGCAGCTGACTAATATATGTGACACGCTTTGCTGCTCACAGCTCTCCTTGTCACCAGGAATTGTAAAAGATCCTCTGGACGTGTCACAGTTCATATCAGCCACAAATAGACACAAAACAGACAAGCTGCTGGCTCTCATCGGACAAATGTGGTGAAGGGAGTTTGCGGGGGAAATGCTTAGTAACCCTAAATTGAGAAGATTAAGGCAGATTTTGGCTCTAGGAAAAAAATGCCCTGGGATGTGGTTCCTTGTTCCAGCAGTGCCACATGCCCAATTACCTGGCAGTTCACACAGTCAACAAAAGTACTGCAAAATGTGAGCTGGGCTGAAATCTTCCATTGCACAGTGCAGAATTAAAATTTCTCATCCACTCTGTATTCCACAGCTGCCATGGACACCAGCTGCAAATCTTATTTTCTTTATGGGAAACTGAGACAGAACGAAAAATTACTTTTCCAAGTCACAAACATGCTTTGCAAAAAGGTTAAAAATAGGTGAGAACATCTCCCATGTCCTGTCTCACYTGCAGGACAGCCTTGCATTCAAAGRTARTTTATGTGTGAATGTTCRTGGAGCTGCAAGATACTCAGCAGTCACTAAGTCCAAACCATATTCAGTTAACCCACAACTGAAACAATCACAGAACAGACTCAYWGARTCACTAAGGTTGGAAAAGAACTCCAAGATCATCAAGTCCAGCYTTTGACTGAACACCACCATAARTGGTGCTAAGTGGAGCTAATCCATAGCTAATCCATAGCTCCACTTCCAGTCATTTCTTGACTTCCAGGATGGTGACTCCACCACCTCCCTCGGTGGCCCCTTCCAATATTTAGCAACCCTTTCTGTGAAGAAATGTTTCCTGATGCCCAACCTGAACCTCCCCTGGTGCAGCTTGAGGYMATTTCCTCTTGTTCTGTTTCTTTCTGCCTGGGAGAAGAGGCAACAACCTCCTTCCAGGTAATTCTAGAGTGGGGTCTTAAAAAAATCAAATACTCCCTAAGATTTTCAGTCTACCCAAAGATTTTCTTTTTTTCAGAATGCAGGCAAATGAAGTTCACTTAAGAACTGAAAAGTCACTAACCTTTTTCTTTATTCTTCCCAGTCCTCTGTATTCTTACAGGGTACCATCGTARGGTCATGACATACTAATTGTGTACGTGTTGCAATATAATAACTCATCTGGAGATTTAAACTAGCAAAAGGATTATAAAAGTAAAGGCTGCTGTGTTGGCATGGCCAGCTTGGTGTTTATTTAAGGGAAGGATCCATTATCTCGCTGTGTTGGAGAGCTGCCCTCAGAGCCCCAACAATTCCTGCCCTTCGTTTGAGGTCAGAGGCRGGCAAGTCTCTCTCCTGCTGTTTAATCTGACTTTTTTTTTATGGGATCATCTCCTGGGTTTTAGCAATAGTTAGTAAAAGTAATAAAACAAAATCTGTCATCAGCCTCATTAGGGAAACCTCACAGCTGGGTTACTAAATAAAATCCGGTGGGGTCCCACTGGACAGGTTTTCTGTCGCAGCAGAGGGTATTTAATGGAGTCCTTCTGGTGACTACAGCAGACTTTAGGTTAGGCCCTTGGAGACSTTGGAGTAATTTCTTCTTTGGCCCAAACCAGCAGAATATAGTTTTGCACAAATATAAGGGAGAGCAGCAGCTGATATGACAGGTGAGAGCACGAAGAAGAGAGCAGGTTGTGCTGTCTAAATCCAGTGAATGTCTCGTTGGCATTTCTGCGTGTGTGTATCCCCATCCCTAAAATGGGAAGATTAATAATTCTCTATCTTGAAGAGAGCTAAGAAGCTAAATTAATTACTGTTTGTGGAGCTAATTGAGATTCCCAGATGAGCACTGTTTGGAACATGCTAATTCTTCTTATTATTATTATTTCCACTGAGGTTTGCCTCCATGTAATTAGTTTGCTGTATCTGCAAACAGGTATGTTCTCCCAAGCTCTTTGGAGGCATTGCTCATGGGACTGGCCCTGCAGAGCTGTGTGGCACGAGGAAGCACTGGCAATCAGAGCTGAGCTGTCCTCCAGCTCCACCTCACCCCAAACTCCCTCCTTGCATGGCTGTGCTCTTCAGAAAGGCACATTTCCTCAAGTGAACAGAAATAGCTTAAGAAAACCTAATTATTACAAATACAWGCACCATTATAAATTACTATTGTGAATTATACTCGTATATGTGGCCCAGAGGTGGATTCTGTCCATTGCAGGGAGGGAAGAGATTTTCCAGCACCATTTGAGTGTGTCTAGGTTTGCCCATCAGTTTCTGTTGGGTTCAAAATTAAATTAATTCTCACACAATATGTACCAGTCACCTATTGTTTTAGTTTATGTTCACAAGTGCTGTTCACTTCAGTAATTCTCAGTTAGCTCAATATTTTCAAAAGTCAATAAAAGCTGCCGTCTTTGTCACTGAAGATTCACTTGTCAAACACCTCTCCTACTTAAAAGTAGCTCAAGAGTAGTAGAACAAAAAGACCTACTAAAATGGTGCCAGATTTTAAACAAAACAACCCCTTAAGATTATGTAAGAGCTATAGGAAGTATGTTGTTTTATTTATGAATGTGGAACTTTGTCTATTCATTATTTCGTGAGTCTGGGTCGGTGTGTTTTGCTTTTTTTTTTTTCCTTTCATAAATAAGCAATAATTGACATTGAGRCAGACAAAGGAGTGAGTTTTTAAGGATCTTGAAACACAAGAGGCAGTTTTGCCAGAGGTTTCATCTGAGAAGCTAAGTCTGTGAGCTGGAAAGCTTGGGGAAGTAGACAGAAATAATCAAGTCAACATGTCAAAAAAGGCTGTTTAACTTAGACTGGAGCTGTGCTTGTTTACCTTTCTTGTGCATAAAGCTTAGAGGAGACAGGCTCGATGCTGGGAAAATGGTTTTAAGCCAGCTGAAGTACTTTGTGGTGTTCACTTCTCTTTTACAATGGGAACATAGAGGTGTAGGCATTTCTATTTACTCAGCAAGTCAGTGAAGCCCTCAGTCTGATACTGTGTCCAATATAATCAATTCCAGTGTTGTGATTTTTGTGTTCCTGTAATCCTGGAGCAGTCCTTCAAAACCCATATTTGCCAAGGCAAATACATTTGGCCTGAAGGGAACTGGGAAATTCCTTTTTTTTTTTTTTTTTTTTTAAACATCCCTGAATGAATAAGAGGCTGTACTCCATTTTTAAGGATGTGTTCATGGACTCTGAGACACCTGAGTGTTTTCAGACATCTGCTGCCTCTGAAAAACTGAAACAATCATTGCCATTGGTGTCTCCTTTGGTAGGAAACCTGTGGTTAGAGGGAGCAAGGTTATTTAAAAATTAGTTGTTTAATCTTCTCTATGTCCAGCTTGAACTTGCCAATAATAGAAGCACAGCCAGGATGCTTTTGCTAAGTGTTTCASTGGCTTTCCCCATATTATCTAATACAGCAATGGGAAGAACTGAAATTTTAGACCTCCATTTGTAGGATTCCCCAGCGTTGCTATCAGCAACCCCCGAAASGGATCCGTTCAGCTGGGCCTTTGATGTGCAATTAAACCCAGGAAAAAACAGGCTTGTGWGATGTATAAATAGAAAAGACGAGAGATAAGGGTGGTGTTGGAGTTGCTGGCTGACAGCTTGGCATCCAAACGTGAAAGGTGAATGCCACTACCACTGCTTAAGGAAAAAAACGTCTGCTCCTTCCCAAATTCCAACCCCCTGACAATTAGCATTTTATTTGCTTTGCAGCTACTTTTGTTCTGTTGGAAAGAAAAAATAAAACAAACACACATGCAAAAAAAAAAAAAAAAAAAAAAAAAACAAAAAAAAAAAATAACAAAAAAAAATCACAAAAACCCTCACCAAAAAATCTGAAAACAATATAATGTCTTGGAGGCCAACTTAATTTGTCTTACTAGCAAGAATGAACTTTTTGTTAGAAGAAAATATGGTCTGCTTTCAAGGACAGTGCTTTCATTAGTTGAATTTTCTCTTTATCTCCAAGAAAACAGCATTTTTGCAGGAATCCATTAAATTTTCCCATTCCAGCTGAGGAATATGTGGCATTTGAAATAGACATCTCTTACATTCYGCAAAAACTGTGAGTAAGTGGTGTGGTCTTTGAGGGATAAGGCATCCAGGCACATTTTGATTAACCTGACAAAAGAGTGAGAAAATCCAGGTGGAAGCTAGAGTATTTGAATGAACTTGAGCAAGAAATTCAATTTCACCTCCTGAAAGAACCAAAAAGTAGCTGGTGCCAATGAATGAAGAAAGCCATTCCAATTCAGGACAGTGAGGAAATGTGGRAAAAACAACAATGGCAAAGGATGTGATTATTACCCAACCATTACCTGTCTGAACAACGTGGACATCTGGTCYCAGATGGATTTCCAGGTTCCCTTTGCAGCCTAAAAAAAGGAGTGGGAGAGAGCCATGTCCTCTGGGTATGCTGATGGTTGTTATGGCTCTTATCCCTGTGCTGTCTGAATGATGATTTCTCAAAGACTGAAGAAGGAAATTGTAAGGCTGGATGGGGCCTCTTGATTTGTCATATCCAGCTCAGRGTGCTCAGACTGCCCCTCTGTCCTGTGATCACTTCAACAAAAATCTATTAAGTTCTGTCTAAAATTTCATTTGGTTTGTTGTTCCCAATGTTTGTTCCAGTCTATGCCCTAATTTATCACGGCCCTCTTCTCTCCTGCACTCAGTCTGTGAGTGAGCCCAAGGAGCTTTCCCACCTCCCCATTATTAAATCTCTGATGCATCAGCAGGCAGAAAGTATCTCTGTCTTCTTGGGGTCACACAAGCCAAGTGAAGCCTTCTTATCTTCTGAGGATCTCAGTGGTCATCTTCTGCATGACTTCCAGCTGTTGCTCTTCACCCTGCTGGATTGCTAAAAGAAGTTTGGAAACTCAAAGCATCCTCCCCGACAATGCCAAAACAGAATCATAGAAAAATCTGTTGTCAAAGGCCTGCTCTCCTGTTTTTGGTTTGTTTTTTGTTGGTTCTTTTTTTTTTTTTTTTTTTTTTTTTTTTTTTTTTTTTTTTTTTTTTTTTTTTTTTTTTTTTT
>NW_026623317.1:834173-847776 GCF_030028575.1 Malurus melanocephalus
GTGCATGGTTTTGTGGCTGCCAGAGGAAGGACGTGTGACAACATCTGCTTGCTTAGTTTTGTGGGTTCTCAAATGTAGATAAAAAAATAGGTGTCACCTTCACAACAATAGCCTGAGAAGAGGAGGCTGATGCCTCTGCTGACAGAGAATGTGAGTCAGGGCTTGGGGCTGAGCTGCTTTGTACATGCAGAGCAGCAATAAATGAGCTGCAGTTCATTATGGGGGGAGCACCAGCTCTTCCAGCTGCTCCRTTAGGACTTCAGGCCAGGCTGTTTAATGATGCCCTGGACTCCTCCTTTAAGCAGATTATCACAGTGACACACTGACTGCTGTGCCCTGCCAGCACCCTGGGGCTTTGCTCCTGCTCCTTTGCTGGTGGTGACCCTGCTGTCCGTGAAGGGAGGAGGCTGGGACTCAGATGAGGTTTTGCTCTGGGCCAGGGATCCCTGGATTTTGTCACAGATAAATAATAACAACAACGTAAAGGTGTTTATGAGAATTTAGTTAGAGATTTCTTACTAAGAATATTGTTATTAGTTAGCATGCCTTGGATCTTCTGAACGGGGAAAACCATGAAAACCATGCCAAGCACAGAGAAGCAACACAATTTCAGCAGCTGGACTTATTTCTTCTTATTAATTCACCCATCTGTGCACTGCAGAGAGCAGGGACGTGGCAGGAGCCATCCCCTTCCTCTTCAGCCCTGCAAAGTGCTGTCCCAAACACACCCATGCCAGGGGCACCCATCTGTGCCACCTCCTGTTCTTCAAACCCCCTCCAGAGGCAACAAATCCACCAACTGAAGACTCTRGTTCATCCCAGCAGGGTTGCAGATGATGTGGCACCACCTTTTCAGCTCGTCTTTGCTGGGCGCATCTCTTTTGAGCAAAAAAAAAAAAAAAATTCCCCTTTCTGCAAGAGAGCCCTTGGTCCACGCTGCTGGAGGTGAGCCATCCCCCCAGGGCTCCCTCTCCAGAGTGTTTATTTTGTCCCACCACAAGCTCGCCAGTTCCTTGCTGCAGTGAATTTCACTTTCTTCTACTATTTGAGAGGGGATAATAGTCCTTACATGGCTTTGAAGTGCATGTGAGTGTTGGGGTCACGGCTGATAATACAACTGTTACAAGGACAAAGGCAGCGAGAGTGCTAGAAAGGCATGGGTATATGATTTCCTAGCGAGAAGTGGTGATTTTTATCTAGGTTTTTGTATTTTTGCCACAAAATCTGCACAGAAAAAAAAAAAAAGTGTTTCCCAAATTAATGGTCCCACACTGGGACTAAATTCACCCAATGATTTTGGGTCCAAAATTAGAGAGTGGGATTCTGAAAAAAAGAAAAAAAAAAGAATTAAAAAAAAAAAGCTTTTCTTATTCAAAGGCAAACACTGAGACAGATGGAGAGGAAAAGAAGGATGAAAGAGAGGAAACATAAGTACGAAGATAAAAAGGATTGGACTTTTTTTTTCCCTCCCAGAATATGAGGAAACACACTTCCKGAGATATTGTATGTCGATTTCAGGCCCCCCCAAAAAGACACAGTTCCTTCAGTTCTTTTCCTAGTTTCTGTCATTAGATCCAGTCTGGAATTGACATGTGACCTGCAGCAAGTGACAATTTTTGTGTGACCTGGCTCACCCTCCTGCAAAGCTGGGGGTTTGATGAGTTTTGTTCATCAGAGCTGCCCAGCTCCTCTCCAGGCTGGAGGTGAGGGTGGCACCACGTACATGCCAAGCCTGGCTAGAAACTGTCAGTCCTGTCTGCTCTAATGAGACTTTTCTCCTAAAGAGGACATCAGTGTGTGACCCATCTGCTACTGCCACGTACACACAGCTCACCCTGTATGCTGCTAAATATTCCTGGAGGTGCGTTCCTTCACTCATTTTTTTTTGTCAGCAGTCTTCTGAAGATAGAAAATTGTGTTCATTGAATGAAAGTTGACKGCGAAATAGCTCAAGAATTTTGGGAAATAGAAGACAGTTCCTTTGCATCAATGAAAGATGTCTAATTCATGCTCCTGCTTATTACGTGGTGCTTCAGCCAGGCAAGCAGGGGAGTCATTGCCCCTCAGAATGAGCAACACGAGACGGGATATTTGGGTATGAAATGGGTCCTGGAGTCTGTCACAGCAACAGAGAGCAGCAGCCATACATCACAGCATGACATAATTTTTCATCATCCTCTGCCAGCTGAGCTGTGATTAACGTGTTAGCAGGTTTGTCAATTGTCAGATCATAAAACTGATCGTCGGAGCTGCGCTGAAACGCTGCACAAGCCTTTGAAAACAGGCCAGGCTTTCAGGCTGGTCCAGCTCTGAGTTTGCCTTCRAGTTTCTGTCCCCTCAAATGGAGGGAGATGACGTGCCAGCAACACCCTCGTTGTCCTGACTGAGTGCAATGTGTCCRTGCTGTGTCCACCTCTACATCAAGGCGTCCCTTGTGCTCCCCTCCATCCAGACACCTTTCAGCTGAAKCCTCTGATGGCATCTTATCTCAACCAGACGGAGATAGAGGCGCTGTGGGCCGTTCAGGTTTCCCAGCCCCTTTCTCAGGGCTGTTACTTCAGCACAAAACACAATGACCACGGTTATGTGTAATGGGATTAGATAACTAACCACTGACAAAACAATGGTTACTTGAACTAACAAGCATGAGAAAAAGAAAGCGAGCTGAGGAGCGTGACCTAGAACGGGAGAGGAGTGAATAACAGATGCCTTCGCGCAGCACTTTTCTGCTGCTTGTAATGAAAGAATGCTCAGGCATTTGGAGAGTAAGCCAAGGCTTGCTCTGGTCAAGGGATCCCCAAGGTGTTTGATTTATAAACAGCTAAAAATGCTGCAAAACTTTGAAAGTGTGTTTACAGCCCTTTTTTCACCCTGTCTGCTTGCTGGCACATGCGGAATTATGAGGGAATGGTTTGGGTTGTTACTGTGGTTTTACTCTTTTACAGTTGTTCCATGCACGTTTTTTTTCCCCATTTTACGGGTCCCTAAAGATCCTCAGGCCACCCCTCGAGAGCCAAAAGCCTGGAAAAGACAAGGTGGAAAATGTGTGCTTTGGAGCACATTTGTTAGAGTTCCTTGGTTCTCCAGGAAAGCCAGGAGGGGGAAAATCACGGGCTTTGGTTTCCCTGCAAAAAGAGCTGTCCTGCTGTGGCAACAAAGGCTTTCCTTCAAACACAAGTGGGCAAGTCTGGAGCTGCTGTGCAGCGAGTTCAGCATGCTCGGAGTGTCGTATGCTGCAAATGCAGACGGTGCCCATCGAGGAAAGGACTGTGCGGCCAAAAGGCTCCATCCCACCCTCCCAACGAGGCTGTACAGACTCGTCTCTCATTCCCCAGTCTCCCCCCAGGGATTAGGAGGCAATGAGGTGCAAGGATGTAGCATCAGCAAGGTCACCCTTCCTCTGACTTTTTTCTTTTTTCCAGAAGAATGGATTCATATAAGGGAAAAAATGTGTTGTTAAAACCGTCCTGCTTGGCACTGAGCGCCCGTTCCTTCCGGCAAATCTTGGTTCTCTGCACGCTTTGTGYCTACTGTGTCATGTTATCCCCATCAAAAAGTCAATCCCTGAACCACTGAGGCAAGGTGTTTTTGGTGAGGCTGAGTTTCATGGTGACCACACAGCTGAGGAATGCAGGTATTTGGGACTCCTCTGGAAAGATCCTGCTGAAAGATCTCCAGGGTGTACTGTACTAAGCATAAGCCTACCACCCCCAGGGTTTGGAAGAGAGCAAATTCCTTCCAGGATTATAGGATTAAGAAGTTGAAAAGTGATTCAAATTCTTCATTAAACAGGAAAAAAAACAGAGAGAGAGTGAGACAGAGAGAGAGAGACATGAGGGGAAGCTCTTCAATGCATGCATCACTCGACGTGTTTTCCTTGTAATTAAAGGAAGTTATTGAAAAATATTTGAGGGGATTAAATGCTCCGAGTATATGTGCCGATCAAATAACACAAGGGTCTGCATTCTTCTGAGTAATCAATGGAGTGGCTTGAATGGGGAGGTTCAAARGAGCACAGTTATTGTTAAAGTGCCATTGTAGTAGAGTTCGTACTGTACGGCAGATGGACAGGCCCAAGGGTTTCCCAGCAGGGGAACCTTGCTAAAGCTGGAAAAACCAAGGCTCTGGAGCTCATATGTGAGCATTTCCACAGCAATTGTGGAAATCTCGGGCAGCCTTTTCTTCCTGTTCTGCTCCCCAAGCTGAACGCAGAAACAGATATTCCAAATTCCTTAATTTCCTAGTTTGAGGAAAGCCTCTTTTGGACTGAAACTACGCCTCTCTTTTATCCAAGAGAACAAAACATATGCCCACAGACTGTGTGGACAAGAAAGGTGTTTAAGGACTGAGCCCAGGGCATAAGAAATGGGAGGGAGTCCTGTGGTAAATAGGGAATTGTACTTACCATTATTCCTTCTTCTGCCTTCTGACAGCTTAATTGTTAGTGGTCATTATTTAGCCATTAATTAAGAGGTCATTATGTCCCAGACACCTGGTGTCTAGAATAGCCAATGTGTTCTGCAGTTCGTACACAGCACCGTGGCCACTGTGTGTTTGCCCACGCATGTGACACAAATGCTGCTCTCTCCAGAGACCTTTGCTTTATTCTGACTTTTCCTTTCCTTTCCTTTCCTTTCTGTGCTGACAGTGGGCACAAGCAGCAGTGGGCTGGAGAATAAAGAGGTCCAAAGGGTGTTTAAAGAGCATGAGGCTACAAGATCCTTTGTGGCATTACATCAGACTGAGTGGAATCAAATTTCCCTGAATTACCAGTRTTCTGTTTTACCAAGGCTTTTGGAAGAGGAAGAACCTGACTTTAAGTAGAATTTGGCCCCAAGGTTGTACTTTCACCTTTGCTCCTGCTCTGCCCTTACAGCCTGTGGAGAAAACATCTCACCTTTTTAGCTTCCTTTGGATTTTACGAATGAGCAGATTAATGGCATCCCCTTCAATTCCTGGATTTAGTGAAAAGTGCGTTGAGATCTTGATATGAATGATGCCATGTAACTGCACAGGATAAGATGAAATTGATTCCTCTTCCACTGACTTTTTRTAAAGAGGTGCTCACACAGTGGAGGGAAGGGATCTCACTCATCTCTCTGGTGGGCAGAGTTTTCTGAATGAGGTCCAATACATCSCATCCTCACCTACTAAATATCAGATCACAAAAGTACCAAAGGTATGATCATTTGGGGAGTGAGGCAGARTCTGGTACTGACTTTTTTCACCTCAAGATGCTTTCTCTCTAGAGCTCTCTATGACAGAATTCTTACCAGACCAAKCTCAAGAGGTCACTGAATGCATCTTCCTTAAATCAGGACCAGCTTTACCTCAAATTTCCCTGTCCAGTTTGTTCTTGTGCGTGTCCAGCAGTGCTCAGTCCTCCAGCATCCTGCACCAGCATGCAGCTCTCCTTACCTTCTACCTGTTTCCTTAAATGTCTCATCTATATTTCCTCCACCTCGGTTTAACTACATAATTTCTTATGCTACCCACAGCGAAGCGTCCCACATTGGTTCCTTTCTCTGTGCTTTGGCCACTTGTATTAAATCAGTCTGGAATTTGATCCAGTCAGGAAATGAATCAATTTCAGACATCTCATTATCCTTGTGCTTTTGCCTTGCCAGAAATGTCCAAATCAGGAGGACTGTTTCTTAGCCAGTCACTTCAATCCTTTTTAGGCACTTAAAAGTAAACTTTCTTAGAGAGAGACTTAGCACACCGAGTACCCAAATTGAAGTTAATGGATGCTCTGAGAGCAAGTCCTGTTTATTTTGGCATCTCTCTGTGCAAATAAAAGTCTGATTATAGGTATCTGCCTAAGAAAGTGAAGACAGAAGGACTGAAGGTTTTTTTCTTTTTTTTTTTTTTTTTTTTTTTTTTTTTTTTTTTTTTTTTTTCTTTTTTTTTTTTTTTTTTTTTTTTTAAACTACTTTGGCAAATCAACCATACTTCTTCTCACTTCCTCCTTCTAAAAGCTAACCAGACAGCATATGCCAGCATCAGAATTTCCCACTGATGGTTTGTTTATCATTCAGTCACCTCGAGCATGTAGTGGAAAGTTTGAGCTGACCCTGGGGTATGGTATTTGTTAATAACTGAAAGCATGATTTGACCAAGTTGCCATTTAAAAATCTCACAGTCCAGTCGACTTTGTGTGATGCCACACAGTATCAGTAGGTGCTGAAATTCAGCAGATCTGAGTAGTACAAAGTGGGCTTTGGAGTCCTGTRTCTCATGCCCTAGGGGCTAATGGACTGGGTATTTTTCTAACCTTACAATTGTGGTTAATAAAATAATGGATGAGGAATGGGTGAAAGAAGTTTTTTTTTAAATTTTTTATTTATTTTCTTTTGGCTCCACAGATGTGCTTAAGCAAACACAGTCTCCTGATCCTGCAAACAGCAGTTCCCTTGGCAAAATGGCTTGGGAAGGCTTTGGATAACTCTAGTGAAAAAACACACTTGCAAAAAAATAAGCTGTCAGAGAGTAAATATTTAACTTTTCCATTTGTTTTCTTCTTTGCATGGAGTGTACATGACAAACCTTATTCATAGCTGCTAATGTTGTAGTTAATGTCAACAGAATTATAGCTGGAAAGGAAATTACCCGGACTGTCATGATTTCACATCCTTTTTGTAATTCCTTCTCCGGACAAATTGGTTGTTCATGACGACAGACACCGAGACAGATTAACCTGCCAGGCAGCTCAGAGT
The DNA here is from genome assembly GCF_030028575.1 of Malurus melanocephalus. Lineage (NCBI taxonomy): Eukaryota > Metazoa > Chordata > Aves > Passeriformes > Maluridae > Malurus > Malurus melanocephalus. The sequence goes on from NW_026623317.1 coordinate 840,890, forward strand.
GACACACAATAAAACGCAAGTTCTGGAGTCCTGCATGAGAAAAATTACCCATGGAAAGTACCCACCACAATGGGAAAAACAGAGCAAACCCTCTGACYAGAAATTAAAAACAGCACAAGTTACGACAAAGGGACAAAGGTTTAACAGATTAAACCAAGGTGCTTCCTGGAGAATGGTTGCCTTGGGACATGATAGGAGATTTCTGCATGATTTGTCATTTATTCAAACTCTGTTAGACTTGGATGAGGTTATTCTGCCCCTCTGCCCCGCTCAGGTGAGACCCCACYTGCAGAGCTGCCCCAGCCCTGGGCAACAACAGCACAGGGACCTGGAGCTGCTGCAGCCAGGCCASAGGAGGCACCAGGAGATCGGAGAGATGGAGCAGCTCTGTTGGGAGGGAAGGATGGGAGAGCTGGGATTGTTCAGCCTGGAGAAGRGAAGCTTTGGGGTGACTCAATTGCAGCATTCCAGTACCTGCAGGGAGCCTGCTGAAAGAGGGAGAGGGACAATTTACAGGATTCTGAAGTGACAGAASAAGGGAGAGTGGTTTCACACTGACAGAAAATCAATTTAGAGTAGACATGAGGAAAAAAATCTTGGCTGTGAGTGAGGWTGATGAGGAACTCACGTGGGTTGTCCAGGGAAGGTGTGGCTGCCCCATCCCTGGAAGTSTCCGAGGCCAGATTGGGTGGGGCTTGGAGCAATCTGGTCCCTACCCATGKCAGGGGGTGGAACAAGATGAGCTTCAAGGTTTTTTCCAAGCCAAAACCATTCCATAACTTTATGATTCTGTGATTCTGTGATTCTGTGATTCTATGATTCAAGGCAATTGTGGTGTTTAATCTATAGCTGACAGGGATGGATGAAATCTCTCTCACTTACCTTCCTGATCTGTGATTCACTGAGAGTTTTGTTTCAGTGCCCTCTCAGCCTCAGCTTGGCCCACACAAAGTGGGGTCCTGGTGGGCATTGCCCTACATCTTTAAACTATGGGCATTATAGAAAATACACGCTTTGTGCAAGTAATGTGTCTGGTTTTTCACAGTTTTTTGCACTGGGATGAGACAATGGTGAATTATGCCAGGTGTAAAGTGTATGTGAGAACCATTAGGCAAAGGCTGCTTTAAACAATGAGACTTATCACGATAATAAGTGTTAGACTCGGTAGTCAGTCATAACAGGGTCAGCGCCTCAGAGAGCAGCTCATTGCAGAGTGTCAGGAAAAGGGAAAGTGATTAACTTGAGTTTCCAAGGGAAAATGAGCAGTCCACAAGCTCAGTGCTAGATTGTCTGTAGTCATTTTAGGAGYCTTTGTCTCTCTTTCCCTCAGCAGCAGGAGCAAATTCCCCGCTYGGGTATGTGAATTCCTCCTTGCTAAATCCATTTGGATTGGGAATTGCTGGAACATAGAGGAAACCCGGAGACCCAGGATGTCCTGAGCTCTCGTGCTAAGGCTTGGCTAAAAAAATGGCTCCTGCCATTTCCTCTTCTCCCTTCAAAGAGTTTAATTCAGTAATTATTCTAAGAAACAAGGTCTCTGCATGCTTGGCRAAAGGCCAGAGATTCATCCCAACTCGTGGGCTTACTTCACTGATGTTGAGGCCAATTGGTGCACTCAGGCTGCACAATGAGTTGCAGATGTAGTGATCTCATGCACTTCATTGGTGAAAAGCACAGAAATGTTTACCCTGTAGTCGAATGTAAATGTAAAAAGATGGTTGCCTGAGACTGCAATCTGAACATCCCAAAACGGCATCACACCAGCCCTCCCCTGATTTAATCCTTCTCTTTGTTGCCTCATCTCTCCCATCTGTGAAATGGAAACAATTCCACTTCACTTTGTCCTGCTTTGCCCCGAGGAGCTGGAACGAGCTAGGCCTTTCAAAAGGAATTTGAAGACAGATTATTGTTTTTCATTACTCTGTGCAACACTTCTCACCAWGAAGTGATATTTCAGAATAAAGGTACAATTCTGCTCTGCCAAGAAAGTAATGCTAACCTTCCACCAAAACCATCACTGCTTTRTTAGATGGAAATCAGCTGTGTTTGACACAGTGATTTGTAAACTTTGCCAATGCTCTGTGGTTCTGCATGACCAGCCTGGACCTGGTGTATTTTATTTTTTTTTTCCCCTGCTTTCTGTGGGGGATTATGTGTTGTGACTTTGACCCGGGACATTTCCTTTCTTCAGGAGGATTAAGCTTCAGTTGTTTTTCTGCTAGCAGTGAGTATCATTTGCAGACTAAGAAATATGATTTCCTCCTTTTAAAATGGGTCAGACCCTTTTTGGTTTTTTAACCACAAACAATGGARTTCAGAGAAAAATCCAGAGGCATACGGATTTGGGAGCCTTTGTGGCTTCAGATGTGAAACAGGCCTGTCTAATGCATTCAGTTCCTTGTCAGTTGTGAAAGAAATSCCTAAAGTTTCGTAATATCATATCAGTTGTGCAAACAGCTTGTCCTTTTAAAGTAGGTGCTTAAATCTGCACTTGGTTTTAGTTGAGCCCAGTCTATTTTTATGCCTGTAGAAGTTTCATTTTCTAGGGATGGTGGAAGGGAGGTAAAGAATTCATTTGAGGGGTTCCTTTTAGATAGGAGACAAGGAACTCCATTTCAGATGTCTGTGTCTCATTCAGGGCAATTAAGGATTTCATGTCATTTGATATTCTCTTTGAGAAGCGCAGGAATTGGTTACGAGTTTCTACCCTTGTTAGATTTAAACTCTATTTCATTTTAACCCTGGGGAATTAGTCTGGGTTGAAGTGCATGCATGCATGAATTAAATCACAGCAACATTGCTACGTCTCTTTTTAGCACAGAGCTCTCCAAGCTCTCTCATTTCTCAGACCTGCCCTGTGATGGGGGTACCGCAACTGTGTCGCTCCCAGAATTTCAGCATCCAGGGGAGCAGTAAAGCATTCCTCTTCTTCTCCTCTTCCTCTTCCTCTTCCTCTCCTCTTCCTCTCCTCTCCTGCAGGGGTTGGTACCTTGAAGATCTGTGCAGCCCCGGGTTGATGCGCTTTGTTTACAGCTCCAACACAGGGGTGCGAGCGATGCTGTTGCCTAATAAAGGACGTTTTTAGCTGGTTGAGCAGTAGTAATTCCTGTTTAAATGCTCGCGATCCCATTGATTTAATCTGGCACAGTTTCAGCAGGCTAGACGGGTGAATGTCTGCTGCTCAGAGTCATCAGTGGCCTCGGGGCTTTCTCCAGTGAGGTGTGAGATGTGGATTTGAGAGACAAAGGGCTTCAACCCCGGCTCATCTGTGCGATYCAGCCTTGTGTAAGAGGTGAAAGCTGTGTTTGCAGAGGGGACAACCTTGCTCAGTTCTCCACATGAAAAGGCTGAGATCCCTCCCAGGTAAAGATCCYAGCCTGCAGAGCTCAGCTGTATCCATCCTTTCATCAGCTGGGTTTTTTGTAATACCTTCACATGCCATAGGCACAAGAAAAAGCACAAAGCAGCCTGGGAGAGGGTGAATGCCACTGCAGAGCTCAGAACTGAAATTAATTGACATCTCTCTCCCGTTGCTAGCAGGGACCTTAATGGGCCAGCTCGAGTCCCTCASCAAAAGCTGCAGTTTCGTGACAGAGCTGGCTGTGAAATCCGGAGAGATGAGCAGGGTCACCTCCCGCRGAAAGGATAACAAAATATTTGTGTGTCTCGGGCAGATGGAGGGATGAGCAGCAGGAGCAGGTACTCACCTTCACAGACCAGCAGAGCTGGCTTAATGTGGCAGCAGCAGCTCTTGCACCAGTTGAAGGAACAGCAAAGCTGCCATGGCAACGTCTTCTCCTCGGGGGATCACAGGCAGAAGGAGCCCTGGCCAAGCCAGACCAAATTTCTCTTGTGCTTTCCACTGGAAAAGTGCCCCTCCAGCTGGCTGCGAAAGACTAAATCCAGCCCATTAGCTGAAATAGAGTAAATATTAGTTAAACAGTTCGGGRGCACATCTCCTCCACAGCCCAGCCACAGCATGTCAGGGATGCTGATGGTGGTCCTGGCTGAAACCACGGCCTCAGGGAGGGCTCCAGGGATCCAGCCCAAAGCCATTTCCCACCCGGGTGACTCTGGGATGAGCAGAGACACAGAGCACCACAGATGGACAATTTTACTACAAGGTTCTACCTGGCAAAGGCCTTTCCTTCTGTGTAGTCTGTGAAACACTGAAGGACAAAGGCTCAGAAACTTGTTTGCTGGAAGCAYAAAGAGTGCAGAAAAAGGCTTTGGACTTTTTTTTTTCCCCCCTRAAGTTGGTGTTCAGCCTTTTTCTTTTTAATGAAGCCATCATGCACTGCTCAGTTTCATGTGTTTCCCCCTTTCTCTAAACAAGCCCTGTCTGCTTTCATTAATCATTAATTGCTTTGGCTGGAGCGCAGACCTTCAGTGTAGACACTCATAGTAGAACACAGCAGAAAAGGGAAGCGATCTTTTCTCTTGTTTAATGCTGCCTCTCAAGGAACTGCAGGTATTGATTGATGCTTCTCCTGTTTCAGATATTCTCTGTGATGGGAAAAAAGTCATATTCCCCTCAAGTGTCAGTTGTATTACATATCAGAAAATATATCTCTTTAATGAACTCAAAGCATCGCTGCTTTTTTTTTTTCTGAAGTGTCTCTTTCTGTGTTGTCATATAAAAATAGATAGATGATATGCACCATGTATATTTTTCTCCTAATGTGATTGAGTTATGGCAGCAAAAATTTTCCTTTCCCACTCTCAATTCACACAATAAAGTATTTCACAGCTGTAGACACATGGGAACATGCTGGATGGCTGTACCTTAAGTGATTGTTTCTCATTTATCCATAAACATGAATAAATATGGCAGTCGTGGCTGTCAATGATCCTTTGTTTCAACAAGTTGGCCGTAATTAAACATTGCATAAAACATAATTGAGAAAATGAATCTCTCTGAATATCCCTGGAAGTTTTAAATCCTCCAAATTGCAATTAATTACCTCGTGGCTAATTTTATAAAAGATGTAAAAGAGAGATATGAGTATTTTATGTGGATYTGAATCTCAGTCCTTCAAAACACTGTCTCCAAAACTCAGGCTGTTCTTTTAAAAGTTTAGGAATAAGTTACTAATTACTTTGTTAATCAAGATGCAGTGTGAAGCACCACTCGTTCCTTGAACAAAATAAAATATGTGTTCTGAAGTTTTACTTGTGTAGATTTTAAGTCAGAATTTGCAGAAATATTCATATTTTCCAGAGTAAACAAGCTTTAAGCCAAGCCAAAAAATGGGAAATAAATATTTGGAAAATATTTTAAAGAATGATTGACTTAAGGAACCAGAGCAACAACTGGGAGATAAAAGATCAGACAGTACTCCTGGCAATTCTGGGAGCCTGTRTGATTTCAAAAGTGAAGCTTGTGCTATGTCAGCATTGATTTCTTTATTTACCATCCTGGACCACAATTAAAAAAAAAAACAAAACGTGGAGACAAATGACCCCATACCTCTGACGTCTCATTTGAGTAATAGTTGTAAAGATACGTTTGTACTTTGTGAAGTCCTGTGAGCTTCTTTGGAAAATTTGCTACATGAAAACTAAATCTTCTTCGAGCATATAGATATATATATTTGTGAGTGGGAATAGGGAATGGATGCCCACACAGCTGTGGAACTGAGAGGAATAATTTAGCAAAGGGAAAAAAAAAAATCCAGAATTCTGGGCAAAAAAAGTCATTGGATGTGATGGATGAAGGTTTATCTGCTCTTTATAGTGACAGATAAGTAATGARGTTGAACTGCTGCGATATTGTCTGGAAATAGAATAGATGACATTTTTAATAGGCTCAAATTGACTCTTAATAGTTCAGACCATCTGCTGAAACTGTGGAATAATAAAACCAGTACTTTTATTATGACCTTCATCTAAAGAGCACTAAATACTCTGGGAAAGTATGTGAACGTTTCTAAATCTTTGTTTTGGTTGGASAGTTTGGATAAAAGTATTTTGCACTGGGTTTGAGGGTCAGGCTCTGGCCTGGTCGTTCTAAAAGCAAACCCAGTGAGAKTCCAACTCTGTCTTGCAGGTGCTCAAAAATTTCATCATCCATTTAAGCCAATTTCTTAGAAGCTGGATGCGCTAAAGTACATATATGAAAAAAGATGCAATGCTAATTCTAATATTGATACTAATAATGATGATAATCATGATAATAATAACAATAATAATGCAATTACAAGTAGTAGTAGCAATRTTTGGTAGAGTCTGACTCTGATTAGAGTTCTTAGGTCACTGTATCATCCAAATGGTGGGTGGGGACCGTTTATAGCAGCACAGTCTGCTCCAGATATGCACAATAATAACAAAATCTGTTAAAAGGCCCCAGTTCTTCAGGAGGAATATTCAGTTTGAAGTAGGAAAAACAACATACAGAGTTGAAATAATTACGAGTGGAAGAGAATTCTGCAAGGCAGAGACAACACAACTGAAGACCAGGGAAGTGTTTATACTTTGAGATATCTCCTGTTTGTGTCCATTATGAAATAGCTGAAGATTGGCAGAACCCTTGCTGTTTCTAGGTGTGTTTGGAAGCTGATCACAGAAACATTATCTGCATGGTATGATTAGCTTTATCTAGCATCTATATATAGCTGTGGGGGCTTTTTGTACGGAGGTGTTTTCAGTGATATTCTTTCACTTTGGTTCTATTGGATGGAGCTCATGAAAATAGAAACCTGGACAATCCTTTCTGTTATTGAGCAATGCAATAGGCTCCTCGTCTATTGATAGAATAAATAATGGCAATTGATTAAAAGGAATAAACACTTGTGCCAAAACGTTATTTCTAGCATATTTAGTGGTAACACAACTACTTTTGTTTTGTTTTGTTTTGTTTTTTGTTTGTTTGTTTGTTTTTGTTGTTG
>NW_026623317.1:847914-872202 GCF_030028575.1 Malurus melanocephalus
GGATTTGGAATTTGTTTCAGTTACTGATATAGAGGTAAATTTGAGTGAACTCCATCCAGATTTGCTTCAGATGACGACTGAAACTTGTTGTCAATATATATTGTAACTTATGTAAAAATATATATTTTAGTGCTTTCAGAGACTGGATACGTTTCCTTTTGTAGGTAGTATAAAGAGAACAAAAAGGTGCTTCTTGGGTATTGGAAACCAAGCAATGAAGATAAAATTTCTCCAATCCATTCACGTCCTCTGGCAGTAGAAAAGAAACAAGGTGTGACTAAAGGTGTCAAGGTGCTAATAGAAACCCAGTGCTTAAAAGACATGGTTATAATTCAGGCAGGAGGACATCTGCTCCCACTTATTCTCCAGACCTGAGCCAGTTACTTGCCTTCTCTGCCCTTCAGTTTCTCTTCTTTTGAAGGGTGTGGGGCAATATTTATCTTAAGAGATGCTGAAGCAATAATTTATTAATATTTGCAGTCTTCTTTCAGATCTCTGGGAAGTTTGGGGCATGCAAAGGCATTGGTCTTATTAAAGCATATTCTAGTTAGACTTAAAAATTAGGCAGTGCTTCTGCTGGGTGGGTGGAAGTTTGTGTGAAGATCTTAAATTTTGAAAGGGGAAAAAAAGTCTGGACAATTTGGCATTCAGATTTGGCAATCTGAAACTGCTTCAGCGCTTCCAGAGAGAAAATACAGCAATCTCTTCAAAACAGCAAAGGATAACAAAATGTTAACCAAGGGCAAATTGGAACCAGTGGTGTTTTTCCCAGTGATAGTGGTTAATCACTAAAACAAGGGGCCAGAGGAAGTGGAGAATTCTTCATCTTTTTATTTCTTCAAGACTGAGGGCCGCTCTGGAGGAAACGTTTTAGACAAAAGTTATTTGGCCCAGCAAAAGAGCAGCTGGGTAAAAATTAAAGCTCTATGACATATAAAAGATGGATGATCARCTGGTCCCTCTGCATGTGTGATTCATTTCACACAGCTTTGGATGTCTGAAGTTGGATGCCTAAGTTTGAACTGGCCACCCTGGGCTGCCTTTTTAGTCAAAAATAAGAAATAGGTATGTCCAGGTAGCAATCCATTTGACCTGCCTTGGATGCCTGTTTGATGCAAATTGTCCTCCAAAGTACCTGCTCCTCCTCTTTGGCTATCAAGGAAGGTTGTGGTGACTTTTTCACATTCCAGCATCCCATTTTTAGGTGCCTGAGGAAAGATGTGCCTCTTTCTAGGACACCTAGGAGTTGTGGAACAGCAGCCCTCAATTTATAGGGTAGAGACCTGTTTTGTGGTAGTACCTGCCTCGCATCCTTTATGAATCAGTTGCTGGGCAAGCTGTGTTCCTGTGTTGTCAAAAAATTCTGTGTTTTGAAAGGACCTAAGAACATCTCTCTCATTTCTTTGGGGCACAGATGTAGGTGAGAGTGGGCCAAATGTTGTGCTGCTCTGGTRTAAAGTCCCAGCAGTCTCACAGATTTTACTGGAATTACCATACTCTACATCTGAAGAATRAAAGCAGAAATGAGCCATTTAGAAAGGATTAATCCAACTGCCACAGCAATTTGATTCTTTCTGTTCATCAGATGATAAAGRGCGGCTCTGGAAAGAATGCTATATATCACAGAGCATTTTTAAAGCAAAGACTCTTGAGAAAATCCTTGTTGAGCATGTGGAGACAGTGTTAAAAACACTTTCATCTTTCATTTCTTCCTGTCCTGTAGTCTTCCTGGCGCCGCACCAAATTCACTTCATCACTTGGCGTTGCTTGGTTTAGGCCTGTGTCTCTTGTGTATCCCACTAATGGTGGATTCCTGTGTAGTGTATCCAAATTCCTCGAGTCTAGCCCTGTCACTCAAGATGATGGAGCTGTCATCGTGCTGGAGGTGTGCTCTGAGCTGCTCGGAGCCGTGCTCAGCCACATCTGAGGAGAGAAACTGCTCTGCTCAGCACGGGGCTCAACCCCCCTAAACTCCCTCGCAAGGAGGCAAGGAGGGAGTGATCTGACACACGACTCTGTTGTCTTTCTGTGGGCCACGGGGAGGAGRTGAATCCTGGATACTCCAGTCTGCAACACGAGAGGGTTTTGGCTGGTGGTGTCGGCTGATGTTGGATTGCACATGAGCTAGGAAGCTTTGCAGTGCATCAGTGAGCAGAGGATTCCCAGGGCAGGGTGATTTTATCATTCTTGGTGTAACTGCAGAGAAGTCAGGAACAACCACGCAGCAGATCTTGRTCCTTTCCAATTGTCCTTGTTTCCAATTTACCTTCTCCTGTCTTTTTCCTTCCTGGATAGTCACTCCTAAGTGTCCACGAGCTGCTGCTGTCCATATGAGCAATGTCAGAGCGAGCCTGGCACATCTCATTGGTTTGGATTAATCTGTGTTTCAGGAGCTCTGTGGGGCAGAGGGGCTGTGGGGACATGAGTGGCTGCTGATACCATGCCCAGATTGGGTCCTGCACCCTGATCCCAGAGACAGCAGCTCGCTGCCTCCATCCCTGTGCAGGCACAGCCTGATGTGCAGAGCAAGGAGGGTGCAACCACATGGCACGAGAAGGATCAGGGCTGTCCCCATCCCCATCCCCATCCCCATCAAGCAGCTCTTTTCTGATTCCTCACCAATGCCATTTGTGGGCTCCCATGACACCGTGCCACAGGCTGCTCAGCTCAGCCATTCCCGCGCGGCAGAGAAACCCGATCGCCCCAATTATGGGGGACGTGATCTCCTGCCACATCCAGCTATTTCTGACACRGTGGAATGTGCATTGCCTCAGCTGGGGCTGAGCTCTGTTTGCAGCAGCAGCACTSCCAGGGTGCCCACGTTAACAGGGTGGCTGAGGTGAGTGTTAACTGCTCCTTCCCTCRGAGGCACAGACCCGGTGGTGTCAGGGTTTTCTCTGCAAATTCAGCCRTGGAAGCAGAGGAAATGTTGCACTTTTGGAGCTCATGCATTCTTTCAGCTTGTAAAAAATCTCCAACCCATTAAGAAGAGGCCCTTTAGTGCAGTTTTCTCTCCTGTGTGACACACTCTTGCTGACGCCAAAAGGAGCTTCACTGGCACCCCAGGTACAGAGAACACCTTGGAGGGGGGGTCTCTGCAGCAGGAATTAAACAGATAAAGCTTTTAGGGTGTCCTGTGAAACCTTGGCTCTGAAGCAACATTTGTTTTTCCCACTTTGCCAGAGCTCACTGTGGCCTCATAAATTGTGGGCATCTATTTCTTTATAGCTATATTTTTTTTTTCCCTGAAAAGTCTTTTTTTGTTTGTTTGTTTGTTTGTTTTTGTTTGTTTGTTTTCAAAATGGGATCATTCACGTTTCCAGTCATTGAGGTTGTACCCTTCTTCCAACAAGAGGGAAAATTGAAAAAATTGACGAGWTCCATTAGCTGTCTTGAGGGTATGAAAACATCAGCACATCCTAGGAGCAGTTCAAGTTGATATCTCTGAATCACAGAATCACTGGATCATTTAGGTTGACCCTTAAGATAATGTAGTCCAACCACAAACCTAAATCTGCCAGGTCCCTGAGCATCACATCTGCACGTCTTGGAGGTACCAATATCCTCGTGGAGATGTGCACCACCAAACTGTCTCAAAATTCTCAGCGGACTGCCTACTGTCTAGGGCCTCTGCTGCAACTGGGAGACAGAGCTGGGGCAGCATCAGAGAGTTTTCTTTTATCACTAAATGAATGGGTTCACATTCAGAAAGTTAATGTTCATTATGAGCTTGCGAGRATCTAAACCTTTTTCTGTTATTGATGATGAGAGCTTGAAGGCAATAAAAACTGGCCTTCATTCACTCAGGAAAGCTTCCTAGATGCTAATACCAGGCAAATGAGCTGTTTCTTTTTAACTCTTGATGTTTATTAAATGTTARAACATAGGAATCGTTGCACCAGTCAAAGTCTTGTTACTGTCTTATTACAAGTTTCCAATTACTGACTGCAGCCAACACCAGATGCTTCAAAGGAGCATGCAAGAAACCACGTAGTAGACAATAATAGYAAACATAATTTGATCACAAGAAGAATAGCTTTTATCTACTGTCTATGCKCAGTGTTTGGCTTATACCCTGAGACTTGACAGTTTATTACACATTTATTATCTTATTACACATACATATTTTAAAGTTACAGCAACTTTCAGAAGAAGGAACTGGAATTTGGGAGGTCTGAATGAGATTTGAGCATCAACCCCTCACAGGAAGGTTGACACAGACCAAACAACATCATCATTTTCATAATTTCCATGAGCAYCTCCATTTCCACACCTAAACACCACCAAAAATCTTAACATCCATGATGTGCCTGAGATCTAGGAACAAAAACTGTTACAAAAGGGCAAGGGAAGGTTATGTGAAAAATCAGATTTGTATCTTAAATAGGAGCAATTATTAAAAGAAATGGTTATGACAGGGAGAAGTTAAAGTTTCCCGGTGCAAGGGAACACAATGTGCTGTTGTCTTTTTTGGGTTGTGTACTCCAGGCACTTGGCAGTGCTTGTGTGTGAACTGATGGGTGTGCAATCAATTTGGCTGTTTTCCCCATGCAGTCCCTTCGGTGCAAACCCTCCGCTTATTTGCATGGATCCTTCACTCAGCGCAGAGAGATGTGCACTAAAAACAGAAAGGGAAAAAAAAATCCCCCAGGCAGCCGCTTCAGATCATAGTATTCTCTGTTATTATTTTAAAAAGAGGAACACAGAAGTACAAACAGAAAGTCCTTGTTCTGTTCATCTTCMTGCAGACAACTCAAGAAGCTGCCTTTTGTCCTTCCATTGCAAAGAGCGAGTTAGGAAATGAGTGACATCTGAAGACAAGAGCTGGGTTGCTCACCCCAGATTTTGTCTGAAGGTCACCTTGCAATACTCTGCGGTTCAGAGATGTTTTTATTATTCCTCTTTTTAACCTTAGGGTTTTTTTTTTATTTTTATTTTTCCTTTCTTCTTCCCCGCTCGCCTCCCCGCCTCCCCCCTCCCAAGCTAAATGACAAGTTATGAAACTTTGTGGTTTTCTTGTTCTTAATGTGAGTATTGAAAAATGATAATACGCCGAGCGCATGTGACGGAGCGCTCCCTCCTCCCGCTCCCAGCTCCCTCCCYGTCAGCTGCTGTGGCTCTTCATCGCGTTTAACCGCTCCCAGCTTTCAGAATGTATTGGTTTCCGTTCTCAGACCTTCTTTGTCTCCTCTCGCAGCTGTTTGTTTCGCAGTGTGGTCAGTGTTTGCGGAGTAGATCAAACCCGCTCCTGAGCTGCTCTGTTCCCYCTCGGCTCTCAAAGGTCACGGAGCTGCTCTGGGGGCTCTGGGCTCACGCTGGCAGGAACCAGCAGGGAGAAAGGGAAACCATTAATAGAGGGCGAGTGGAGCAAAGTGCAGAGTGGCAGCAGGCTCTGGTCCCACACCCAGCCACGGGAAAGGAGGTTCAAACCGAGCTCTGGAGGTTTCTTGACGTGTATTCAGAGAGGTGGTGGGTAAATGGTGTGACACGATCAAAAACACTCACCAATGGAGATGGGAAGGGGCAGAGCAATGCTTCAAGCCATTCTGTTTGGTCTGGGGGTCCTTTTGCTTGGCTTTATTGAGCTGATACCCATTTGAGAGGGAAAAAAAGTCTTTCCATAAAGCCTGTAGCTCCATACTTCTGCTGTGAATGAGCTCAGGTACCATGGGTGAGGGGATGCCCACATTCTTCTGCAGTGGTACAGAAATAGTACCAGAAAGGTAATATTTGCCTATTTATCACAGACTCGTTTAGGTTGGGGAAAAAAAAAAACGCAAAACCATTGAGTCCAACCTTCCAATACTATTCTCAGCAAAGAACTGCAAGTTCAAAATACAAATAAACTTATATGAAATAAGATTTTGCATAACAATAGTCGTAGCCAGTCAAAAACAAGTTTAAGAGCCTAGGCGAAGCACCAAGTGTAGGCAAGCCTTAATTTAGAGTTTCCCAGATTAGATTTCTTCCCACTCCTGCATGGTGTGTGCACCTAGAGAAAGGACACAGCATAGCAGCTGCCGGGGTGGTATCAAATAGAAAATGCTTCTGCGCTGGCGTGACTTGAACGTAGTTTCTCTTGGAATATTCCATTGTAAATCCACCAGCCCCTACAGAATACACTGCTGGAGAGTTAAATATCTGTTTCCTGCACCCATTTGTTTCTACATGAAACACAAGTGACTTTATAGATTTATTTTTTCTTCYTTTTCAATGGAAACTCCTGAGGGGAAGTGGGCCTTGTGCACTTCATTTCAGGTGAGAAACGTCCTTGTAGTCCTCCTTTCAAATTGCAGTTATTAAATATCCCAGAGAATTATTTATATATTTAATCTGAAATATTGCTGGAGTGTTCTTCCATTTTAAGAATGATTTCTAAATGGTGTCTAGCAGTTTACACTCCAAGACAGGAAATTTATATATGGAACAAAGCAATRAGTGCTTCTTGTAGTTTATAAGGTGCTACAAACTCTAATAAAAATAGAATAGAAATGTTAAATATTCATTATACTGTTACAGCCCTCCTGGGAGATGGCAAAAGGCACCAAAATTATTTCATTCAGTAGTATTTTGGATTTATGCATGCAGTCTATTGTTTCAACAATGTCAAAAGCTGTGTAGCAGCTCYGGTTCATCTGCAGTAGTAACTTAATATTCTAAATCTTTACAGGAAAGAAAGAAATGTAAGTCCATATAAGTTAATTTCAGGCTCTTGTAGGATTAAAAATAAATAAATAAAAGGAAGAAAGCAAATAGAAGTGAAGAGTGAGAATAACACCATAGGTATTTATAAAATACTGCCGACCTCCCTTGGCCTTGGTCTATAGTTTCCACTTTCAGGCAGTCTGCTCCCTTCTGAATGTTTTATGTTCTGTATGATSTGCAATGGAGAGTTGTGCCATCAAGAAACATGACACTGTTCATGCCAAGAGCCCAGGCACTCCTGGTAGAATAAATGTGACAGAAAAAGAAATGAAATATGGGCATCTGCTCCACTGGCTAGACCCCTTGAATATTCCTAAAGAAGCAAACAGAGGGAAAACAAAGACCCCTCCCCCCAAAAAAACCCAAATTCAAATATCTATCAGTAGTCCTGGGAGATAAAGTCTTAGCCTAAAAACAGCCCCCACTGTAACCCAGTCCATGAATCACAGCACTTAAGCCTGAAGAGTCACATTCCATGTTGACACAGACCTTCAGTAGTCCCATTAAATGTAATGGGGTTGCACAAGATGTAAATCACTGTAAAATATGAACCCTGATCTAATTTCTTTCTCTGAGATGAATTACTTCAAAGCCATTGTTTCTTATTTCCTCCTCCTCTAAAACCCTAGCGCAACAGAATTTTTTTGAAAGGAAATTATTTTAACCATCAGCACTCTTGAAGTAAGGATGCTTGTTGGCTCCCTGTTGCACTTGACTTTAAAACACAGGAAGAGATTTCTGGTTTGAGACTTTGWGTCAGCTCTGGGGTTTATTGGACAACACACTCGTGGCTGGGCTTGTTTTAGCAGTGAACTGAACAGGCAAGTWCAATTTATGTGTCCATATATTGGAGCACACTGGGAAATAATGTATGTGTTGTGGTGAAGACCTAGTGGTCCGTTGCATTATTTCCATGGTAATTAGGAGGCAAATGACCCTTCTGATGACAAGATTGAATTATGCTTGTGAATATTTAGTAGAGACCACTGTACCTATTGCAAGAGGGTGGCTTGAATGGGCTGAAAGGTCTTTCCAAATGTGATATTTRTGACTCGGTGAGTGGTAGATTTCAGGCCACTACCAAGGAAGGATAACACCCACAGCTGGAACGACCTGTACACATGTCTCTGYGTGGCAAATAGAAATTAAATACAGTAAATCTGCTTGTCCTTGCCTTCTCATCTACTTCATCTACTGTTCCTTGGGAAACAACCTTGTACCCAGTACCAAACATCAAAAAAAACAAACAGAAAGACAAACCAAACTTAAAATTTTTACTGTCTTGTTTGTACTTAGCAAGGTGTAAAATTAAAATGAGGAACATTCTGCCTTGTACAAAGAAGATTTTTTTCAACCAGATGATTCTGTCACAGAACTTATATTTTTTAAATGAATCACAAAGATAGRGATTTTATAACACCTCATAAAAGGATAACTGTAAAATGTATAAAGTGTRTTTAAAGGTACTATGGTAGGGTTTCTTTCAAGGCAGATTTTTACCCTGGTGTCATGGGTATCACCACTTGAAGGCATTCAATGCTGGACCATCAAATTTTTCCTTACTGASCCTTTCACAGATGACCACATGGAAACTAAAGCAGGTGGTATTATGGGGATGGTGGGTCAGATATCCCTGTGCTACTGAAAAAAAMCACTAAATGTCCTTAGAACGGCCTAAAACAATCCCAAAATAGTTCATCTGTAACAGAGGTGGATAATTAGAATATGGGAGGTGGGTGGTGATGGCTTACAGATTTCATCAGTATGTATTTGGATGTCTTGCATAACTGATTCATGGCCTCATCACCATGATTAATGTGCTATAAAGTTACAGGAATTAAAACCTCTCAGTGGCACTTGGTGAAGCTGAGGCCTTGCAGAAAAGAGCAGTATGTGAGCATGTAATTAGAGCCTGTGCCATTAATCTGTTTGGAGAAATGGACGGCGTGGAGGCCAACGCTCACAAACTCATCAAGTCATGAGATCCTTCAGGTTCTTGTCTTTGCCAGTGTACTGTTTTTCTATGATAGGCTTTCAAGCCATTTAATAGATACTATAATCTTCTGTAAACCCATGTGACTACCTAAAAGTTCACATGCATAAAAATTTGGGGAAATAATGATAGGCAGTTCTCAGTTCCTCCTGCAGGCTGCTTTGTTCTTCATTATATGAATTATACTATCTCAGCTACTTTTATAATGTTATTGCCCTTTTCTTTAGTCCTTGGATGCAAGTGATTGAAGAAGTTATTTCATTTAAATATGTGTGTCTCTGCTGTATTCAACTTGAAAAGACCTGGAATAAACCTGTTGTGGTGGGCACTGTGAGAGACAGGTCTTGCTACTCAGAGCTTGTAGGCTAAAGCCAAAACAGAGGCGTGCAACAAGAGAATGGAATGATTATTATTGTTATTATTGTTATTATTGTTATTTCTGTCCTTTCTGGACTGAATGCCACAGATGTCCCAGAATCTGGGACAACATTCTGCAAAGTTTTATCTTTTTCTGAGAATGGTTTTTATCCTTATAGTCCATACATACCCCATGGACATCCGGAGCATAAATTAGGTTTTTCATTGGTCTGATCATCATCATAAGTGTCTCTTTTTCTCTCTTASTAATCACTGAAATGCCTCTGGCAACCATTGACTGTGTTCCTGGATCAGGCATCCCGACTAGGGAGTGAGCCCAGCTCCTGTTAAATCCATTTCTAAATTCCTGATCAGATGATCTGTTCTGGTGTTTTGGCTGGTAAYGATAAAGTTCCTTGCTCAAAGTCAAAGACAGTACAAGAGAACAAGAGGAAACAAGAGGTTTTCTAAATACCTTTCYAGTGTCTTAATCACAAAATCTTCTTTCCTCTGAATAAGCTTTTCCTTATCCTTTGGGCTTGATTTTCCAGTAGGTTAAATAAGCTCCTTTATCAATACTTAAACAGGGCTTGCCAGCAGTAGATCCACTCTGACAGAGAGCAACAGTTCACTTGTTCCTGATGGAGATTCCTTCATTTTCCCTTGGCAGGGAGGGTGATAGCTAACATGCAACTGTTTTAAACTTTTAAGCATTCAAAGTATTGCGAGCACATGAGAGTAGGTGGGGAGGGGACAACGGCAGCGAGAAGAAAGCCGCACGCTGGCTCGCAGTCAAGAGCCCCTTCTCTGATTTCAGATAGATCCAGAGGACTGCCCTACCATAGTTGGAAGAAAGGCTAATCCCTGGGATCATTATATTCACAATCCTGCCTTGTGATCTTTATAAATCTCCCTCTGAACACAGAGGATGAGCATCCTAGTGGGATTGTCAAAACGCCTTTTTGTAGGAACGCAGGGTTCAAAAGGAAACAGAGCACTGTGAAGTGCCCGTGAAGWAGCAACCATCTGAAGGTTTGCCTTATGAAAGATTAATTTGCATCCTACAGTTTTGGTTTTGTTTTGGTYTTTCTTTTTTTTCCTCCCACAAAGGCTGTTTTTAATGGCTCATGTTTTAAATGCACACTGTTTAATTATTGATGCATCTTGAGCTGYATTCTCCGTGTTTGGAACTTTTGCCGTGGCACTAACCTTTTTATTTCACACCACTGAAAGCTCAGTGCTGCACTGTGTACAAAACAGCAACTAAAGGTCCCCTGGAGAATGCACACAGCAAGTGTGTAAGGGCTGTTTAAGCGTGTGTGTGAGATGGGTTATTTGCTTGAGTGCTCTGACTGGTGAGCTGGGGAGTGTGGCAAACCCAGCAGCATCCCTGAAAAGTGGTTTCAGWCCCCAAAATTAAATTTTACCCTGAGAGAATTTTGTAATTGTACCTTCAGAAGTAGTATCTTCCTATGGGTTTTGCTAGTGCACATCTCCCAGAAAATCATGTGTGTGTAGGTTTTAAAAGCACTTGGAGTCAAATAGAAGAGTAAGGAGAGAAGAATCCCATGGATCCCCCATTCCTGGAATGTTTAAGGCCAGGTTGGATGGGGCTTGGAGCAGCCTGGTGTGGTGGAAGGTGTCCCTTCCTCCAACAGGGTGTTGGAGTGAGATGAGCTTTAAAGTCCTTTCCAATGCAAAACAGGTTTTGGTTCTGTGATTCTTTGGTTCTTTCTACAGGCTTTGGTAATTCAAACCCAGATAATATCTGGAGTAATGCACCTTTGTTTCTGATGCTAGGAAGTTCAGGAATGGGACCYTTATAAATCCTTAAGTGTGCTTGAGACTTTGTTAATGTGAACTCATGCACACACTGAGGTGTAGATCCAGCAGCTCAGTGCAGCTACAGAAAATCACCCTTGCTCAGCATCCTTCATTTTGGCCCTTCTGACCATGAGAGATTTCTCAAACCTGTATCAGAGTCAGCATGTTTCCGCTATATGTAGCAAAATTCTGCAATGGGTTTAAAATAAAATTCTCTGGGAATACTGCAGAAACATGGGAAGGAAGAACAGGAAAGATGTAGATAGATAACCTTTATGTCTCTCTTCCTATCATTGCACAATTGTTCCCTGTAGCATTTTCTCCACTCTATTAATTTTTCTAGTCTTAACTGTTCAAAAAGTGGGTTTCCTGTTGCACTTGTGGGCTGCCCTATAACTTAATACATCTTGCTGTCAGCGGGTTCTAATATTAAGTGTGAACTTCCTTTCATTTCATCCCTTTTCTCCTATTTGTGTTGTGAGGAGTCAGCCATCTCTTGAGCTGCTGATGGTACAGATCTGGGACTGAGGATGAGAATTTTGCTCAGCCTTTTGGCATTCAGTGGACTCTGCTTTACAATGGAGATTGTGCTGATGTTATTGATTGCACCTGTACTTGAATATAAAGATTGGCTTAAAGAMGGATAGATGCCTTTGGAGTTCAGTGTTGGCCTCCTGGGGAGGGAAAATTTCTAGATCAAGCCAAAATTGAGTTTATCTGAGGGTATATTGCAATCCGACTTTGTCCCTTTTCCATCTGCAAAGCAATCTGCAGRATCTGGGCAAGTTTTCTCCAAGGGAGATGTCACGGCCTATTGCGAAATAACTCTTCATTTTCCAAAACACTCTCRTAGCTCAATCTTTTCCCATACATGGAGTCCCCTCTCCACAGCGCACAGCAGCAATGATACCCATTCTGTATATAGTGTTTGTGGGAGGTTTTTTTTAAGGTTTTCTTCTTTCCTCCCCACCCCTCCTTTTTTCTTTTTTTTTTAATTTTTTTTTTAACTTATCCTTTTACAAGAAAATGGGATCAGGCACTTTGAAAGCACTGGTGTTTATTCCGGGAGAAATCCATCCAAGACAAGTGAACCGTCAACACCTACTTCTCAATAAACAACTGTCAGGGTTTTGAGTAAATGAGGGCTGCRTGTGTGGGTGTGTGTGTCTGTTGGTTATTTAATTGCTCCATGAGTCTCCTCGTATCCCTAGTAACCCCCATGTTTTCTTTTGAGTTTCACCACAGCTCTGCAGCGATATTCCCCAAACCCTTGCTGGTCCCGAGACGGGATTGTTAGAAAGCAGCCTGGCTTTGTTTGCTGCTCCTGTTCCTGGAGCGTGGGCAGAAAATTTAAACAGGCACCTGTGACCCTTCCTGTGCTCTTCAGGAAGGGTTTCATGCTGCTCTGAGGCTCCCACGCCAGCACCTGCCTTCAGCCTCACTCTCCTGAAAGGGCCACACTTCAATTCTTTGCTCCTGGGATAAATCAGTTGGAAGGGAAATAATTTTAGCTCTTTTCTTCGGTTGACTGACAAAAAAAAAAAAAGGCAGTGTAGCAGTAACTCTTGCTGCTTGCCCAACAAACAAGTTGGAGTAGCACACACTTCAGATGAACTTTGCATTTCATCCACTGCTGACCCAACCTGCCAGTGGGGGAAGGATTTCTCATCTGTGACCTGAGGCTGTTGCCCTGATAGGAATGGAAATCAGATCACTGGAGCTTAAACTAGGTGACCTGGTCTCTTTATTTCACTGGAAAGGTGTTCTTTTWTTTTAGTGGTTAGACAGGGTCTTAAGATGAGGCAGTGAGCTAAGTTGATMAAAATTTAATCAGTTTCATCCAAAGTTTTGTTCTTTTAATATTTTCATTTGAGTCTGTTTTCCTTTGAGGAAATTGTGCAGACATCCTCACTTTAGCAAGGCTTCCTCTAGAATGGGAAAACACACTCTCTGAAACATCTTCTTTACTAAAATCATGAACTTATGTAATGTTAGTAGAAGCCTGTGCCCAATTTGTGGTTGGGTGTTGCCCAATAATCACACTGAGGAAAAGCGTCCCTGGACTAATCAAAAACCAGGGGATGATGAAGTCAGAGACAGATACAGGAGCATAACAATGAACTACAAAATCCTAAATGACTTATACCATGGTTTCTAMCACAGACCTGTGTAATTTTCCAGGTAAAATAGATAGAAGTGAGAAAAATGATKAATTGGTGATTGAAAGAAAGAAGAGGACACTCTGGTCCTCCAAAGGATGCCCAAGTTGAGGCCAAGACTTGATCCAGCATCAATGTGGTCAAAATCCACTGACCAAATTTGTGGGGAGGCTCCTGCTCCCCATGCCCAGATCTGATGTCTGACATCAGGGACTGTGCTCTTYCTGGAACTTTTTATAGGGACAGGTTGTCTTTTCCCCCTCTGTTGAGCCAATAAGCCTGGGGAAGAGGGACCAAGAGTCAAAAATATGTCTACAGCAGAGAGTATCTCAAACCACACTTAATCTCAGTGGAGGAAAGCCTTTCCAGTCTCACAGCCCACAYCTGCACTTGGTTTAGAGGACTGAGCAATGAATTGCTCATTTCAGGTGTGTTGATGGGATGAGGCCTCTGGAAGCACCCCAAATAGGTCAGAGATGCTCTGTTGGGACATAACCTAGTGAGGAAGCAGAAGGAAAGGGCACCCAGAGGCAGGAGGTGCTGCTGCTCTGTAGACAGCACGAAGCTCTTTCTGTTGCATTCTTCCTGTGGTCAGCTGTCCTACCCTGTGGTTAACAGAGCATCCATAACTCGAGATTTTACTGATGAGGAAACTTCAGAACTCTGAGTAAAGGTTAGARCAAGGACACAGAGGTGTGGTCATCTCAACAGCATGGCCAGCTTGAACCTGGTAACAGAGTTGTTTTGTTTCTGAATGCCCATTTGTAAAATGTGGCATTTTCAGAGGGACTGCGAGGAAATGTGACATCTTGCAAAAAAAAAAGACTGGGTTTAAATTAAATTGAGTGCATTACTTTGTTCTTTGGATTAGTTTTCAAAATACTTCATTGCTCAGTAGCAGTGAGGAAAGGCACAGAGATTGAGGTGTATCCAAGATTATCTCTGCTCTTCCATGAGTTGTCTCAAGAAAAGAAAAAAAGAAGTTTTTAATTCAAGACCAACTGAAATTAAAACTTTTTGATATTATTACTTGATGGTGAGGAACAAACAATTCTCTGCTTCAGGCAGGAGGGATGACATTAGGTAACCCCATAATAAATCATAATTTATTTTAATTGAAATGTGTTTTCAAAAATGTCAAGGATCTCTGTGCCAAAAAAAAAAATAGAAAAACTTGGAAAACTTCAAACAATTACCATAAACAGGTTAGGCCTCAGCATATTTTGTTTTTCAGGAAATGTTTCCTAAAGATTTTTTAAAGGTGCGGTTCATCCCATTTGACTCTGATATGGAGCAGCAGGGAAGGGATTTAAAGTGAACTACAAGACACTGAGGTAAATTAATCTATCTGCATCCTGCCAGCCATTATGTGTCTGCTTTGAGTGCCTGAAATATCTTCTCAGGTGCCCTGGATAGCCAGCAGAGTGAGTTAGCATGCCTGATGTCCTCTCTGGAGGCTTCATGGGCTGTACAGAGGGAAGCCAAGCTCCTAAGCCAGGAGTTGGTCACAGTTGGGTGGACAGAGCCACACTCTGAGAATTCTCTTCTGCAAAGGATGAGCTGCACTGAGCTTTTTTACAGATGGGGCTGGGTGGCCAATTCCTGCAAGATTTTAATAGTGCCATTCCAAACCTGACCACAGTCAAGCATCATTCCACACCTGGCCAGGGCACTCCAAAATAGTTTTGATAACAACTCAGTCAAGTGGAGGAAACTTGGGCTTGAATACCAACCTGRATTTCTTACTTTTCCTCCAACTCTAGGATGCATTTTCTGTGGTCCCAGAGTAAAAACTCTGTTTCTGGAGGGCAGGAGCTGGAAGCATGAAGTCTGCTTTAATCACAGACTTTCCTCTATCTTGCTCAAAGCAAAGCCCTGCTGAGCTGGAGCTTCTGTCTGAGGTGTCCCCTCCTTTTCAGACAGGAGATGC
Source organism: Malurus melanocephalus (assembly GCF_030028575.1). Taxonomy (NCBI): domain Eukaryota; kingdom Metazoa; phylum Chordata; class Aves; order Passeriformes; family Maluridae; genus Malurus; species Malurus melanocephalus. The sequence continues at coordinate 862,883 of NW_026623317.1, forward strand.
ACAGCAAGTCTGCAAAGGGAGGAAAATCTAATTATATTGCACATGCTCTAATTTGAGCTGCTGCAGGTTTCTGGGAGTTTTAGCAGAGGAAACGCGAGGTAGCTCCCTGCCTGCCACGGTATCTTCTGCTTGGTGAGGAGAGGATAGACCTGATAGCTCTTCCTGGTGAAATTACCTGAAGGGTGGGTGACTGGGGATCTTCCCCAGGTTTCATTCTGTGAGACTAAAAACAATTTTTTAAAATTTAATGTCCATCAGCAATCTCACTCACATGCACTCACCAGGGCAGGTAGAGCACCGCAGGTACACTGGATAATCCATTTTAGCATCTCCACAAAGCTAAAACTCTTTTAAAAAAAAAACCACTCTCATGGGTCTGCAGTGCAGAAATCACAGTCCTGTAGGTAGGAGAGTTGCTGGAATCCCAGCTGACAGGCTGTGAAAAGGTGCTGCTGTGCTGAAACACAGATCCTCCTCTGGCACACAGGGATTCCAGCTGTGTCTGTAATAGGCACGTTCAGACTCATATCGCAAAGCATCGGTTTGCCAGACACTCATTTATCCCAAGTCGTGCTCATCTAGATTGTAAAATGCCTTGGAAACATGAACTTGTGACCTCAGTCACGGCAATCTTCATGGTCACCAGCAAAAGTGAGGGTGAGGAAAACTCACTGAATTGCCCTGTTTGCGCTGGTCAAGGAATATGAAATTCCTTGGGCAAATCAATGAGCCCTGGTATTCCCATCTGTAGTGGAATAATGACTGCTATTTCTTCTGTGAGGTGCTTTGAGATTTATTTAATGCAGACTTTATGTACCAACAAGGTGTTTYTGCTTTGTGTGAATGATGCAGAGATGTAATAAACTTTTGCTGCTTGTTTGCTCTTGGGTTTATAGCCCTTTGCCCCACATGAACCYACAAGCACGCTGAATGCACTCACTGAACTAGTATTTTTGCAAAATGTAAATCCATGGTTCYGTATAGAGAATGGCATGCAAATCAATAGGGAAAAAATACATGTTCTGGATGTATTTAGTACCAGGTGGGAACATAGATGATGAGGAAGCTAAAACATTATTTTTTTTAATATCTGCTACTGCAGTCCATCCACCTGACTCTTTGTCAGTCCATGTTTTTTTGCCATATCTCTTGTAGCAAAACTGAGCACAGCACTGCCTTCTCTGTAAATACTGTCTTTGTCAGTAAAAGCAAATGCAAAATATGTTACATGTGGAAAAAGGAGAGACAGGAAGCTTTATTTCTCTTCTCCCTTCATCTCTGGAGACATTATACATGCAGAATTCTGGCACCCTCAATTATGCCTTACCTATCTCAGAAAAAAAAAAAAAAAAAAAAAAAAAAAAAAAAAAGGGAAAAAAGAAGAAAAGGAGGCAAAAAATTTACTGCAATAAATCTTATGACCTCTAGTCAGGGAAAAAGCAAATTCTCAGATATCCATAACAAGCTGAGCAGTCTGCAGCAGCAGAAATTACAAGTGCTGCACACTGAACTAAATTCTCTGGCACTTTAAAGTGCACATTTCCCTGCTTTGCCCTTTCCACAGTATTCCACTGGGGCCACCCATAGCAACTGCTGATAAGGTCGTGTGCAGGATGGGTGATGAATCTGCCCTGATTTCACAAGGTTGTTGTGTCTGGTACTGGAAAATAGATATCTGTGTATCCTTGAGAGAAATACTTAAAGGGGGATTATTCAGAATTGTGGGTATAGTCTAGTGGAAAACAAAACAAAGGGAGAAAACACAGAGAAAAAAAAACTATAATACCTATTAAGTATTATCTAAATACTTGTAAAAAAATAGATTTTATTAAGTATGTTTAAAGCAGTCACTGAATAGTTTTTGCATCAKTGACTTCAACCTGTGCCTCACTTCTGTACAGTGGTTTGGGATTTAGCTTTTGCTCTTTTTTTCTCCCCTCCGCACCCAAAAAAACYYCMCMAAAWWMCCCYYMRRAMYYCCAASTGTGACATTTGGATTGAGGCAGAGCTCTGAATTTGGGCTCATGTTTTTGAGATTGTGATATAGCATCCAGAATGGCAGAGAAATTTAAACCAAAAAGGACCAAATCAATATCTTCTTCTATATTTAAAACTGGGGTATGGGGTTAGGGGGAGAAAGAAAAAAGCAGCCAATGTCTGAAACCAGGATGGTTTGGATTTGCAGTGTTTTACAGACCTCTTCAAGAATTAGATCCAGATCAGGTGATTCTGAGTGCCTCCTTTTAAAGCTCAGAGCCAAATCTCAGTTATTTGGTGAGGACAGAGTCAGTCTGGAGGAATATTTCACACAGGTTTGCCTCTCAAGAGTCCATGCTCAGCCAGGTTAGAGGAATGGCCACAGCAATCACAGTAGCTTTCCCTGGTAGCCTGAGTGTGTTGAGCTGGTGGATTCTGGCATCTCTCATTGTTGCAGGACCACGTGTGGTGCAACACTGCCCATCTTTTTTCCAGAGGGAACCACATCTCACTGGGCTTGCCAAGACTGAAAGGCCCTTCCCAGTAAATCAACTCTGTCTTACCCACGGGACACACTGCTTTAACAGCAGCAGGGAATATGGCAAGRGGAATGAATTGTTTTAAAATGTGAAATATTCTTTTTGGTCCAAGGATGAGGAGGAATTGTTGGGACGAATCCAGAGCTGAGGTATGTCTAGGGATGGAAATGATTCCAGGGGAAGAGGGAAGAGGCTCTGAGCAGTGAGATTTATTGAGCTGGGATATGGACTCCCAGAAGAAGAGGCTGAAGGCACATTGCTGGAATTGCTTAACACTGGCTTGRACAAAACACTGGAGGATATAGAGAGGTTATACAGTCACAGGTTCTTAAGGCAAGAAAGAACCACTTAGTCAAACCTTCTGCATGACTCACACCAGGGGATTTGCCTAAATGTATTCCTGTTCCAAGTCCAATAGCTRTCATGTACTAAGGAACATCAGAAAAAAACACACAGCCTTGTGTTAAAAGAAACCCCCAGTTCTAGAGAGCCCATCGATTTCTGTGATGGAGTGTTCTCATGATTATTTACACACCCTCTTGAAGWGTGAGCCTTGCTTCTCATGTCAGTTTTCCTGCCTTCAAACTCTGTGTGTCTGCTAAACTAAGGACCTTCTGTGGCCCTGCTGTCCTTGTGTATTTTTATTCTCTTTGATGRGTACCTCAGATTCTTAAACACCAGTTTCACCTCTGCTTTAGCCAGTCTCCATCTCTGCTCAATCAGCTCTTGGAAACACTTATCTTCTGCCAGCASTTCCAAGGCAAATCCTTCAAAAAAGTGTATTTTGAAAAGAAAGAGGCATTCCTTAGCAATGGACCAGTACACTTTGATATCCCAAATGTGTCCTGCTGCCTGTGGTTTACCCCATTTGCCAAGCTGCTGGGATAGGAGACTGTACCTTCAGCATCAGTATTTTTATAGACTTACTCAGCTCGAGCACGCAGTCAGCACTGAAGAAGAAGCAATAGCAGGGCTGGGAATGGCTTTTTCTTCATCAACATGTGCACAGCAACAAAATGTGCCTAAGTGAGTTACCCACCATGGCTCCATCTGGTCTGAGTGACCCCAATCCCAAGGGCATAGTGTGCATAGGAATCACAGCATTTCTGCACAGGTTCACGAGTGTAAGGGCAGATTCTCAGTGTAGGACAGACCAGGGCTTACCTRGATGCTCTCCTGATGCCAGTTGTGTTCTGGACGCTGATCCCAGGCCTGAATTTATATTAAAACACTACATGTTTAGCCTYGTGGGTGTAAGGATCAGGACTTCATTTCACACCTGACTTGATAGGTGAGAAGGTAGAGAACTTTGGGAGGCCATTTAAGTGCTAAGCTGGGCTCAGGGTGTTTTGCAATCTTCCTTTCCAGACCACTGCTCCCTAACCTTTCTTTTTCTGTTCTTTGCTGCTGAAGATTTAAATGTGTAGAAGATAAAGCTAAACTTGGGCAGAGCCTTAAAGTGATGCTGTTGTACCTTAATAAAACTGTAGTTAGCCTGGCGATATTGTGAAAACTCTTGAAAATGTCCTGAAAGTATAAAATCAAAGGACAATTAAATCCTGGGATCAGCTCCCAAATGGATTTGCACTGGAGATTCACACTTAATAAAATACAGAAAATTGCATTTTATTTTGGTACATAAATACTGGCAGTGGGGGACTGTGGCATTTAGGAGAGAGAATCACTCCACCAGAAAACGCGTTTCAGCAAAACGATGCAGTCCGGTTGAGCCCTTTTTATGATCTGAGAAATTACTGTTTTTATAGCACACTAAATAAAACCTGCTATTCGAGCCGCAGGTTTATTAGTAAAGGTGATTCTGTCATAGCTGGGGAGAGAGGGGAGGAAGAAGAGGTGAGGGATGAACGTCAAGGCAGAGATAGGCGCCATTCAAAAAGCACAGCAATATCCAAAAATGCAGTGTCACCCATCATCACCTCACCTGGCACCATCAGAGAGACATTTTATATCACCATTTTGCTGTTTTTGCTGCACCAGTACATTATTACAAGTCTGCTCCCACTGGGAAAGGCTTGGCTGTGGGTGTGGTGAGGAACCTGCAAAAACATCTGTGTGTGAGATTTATCTGCAGGGAGCCAGACACAGGGGATGGTAAAATCGGTTCCTAAAGCAGAGCAGTCATGTTTAGCCAGGGCAGCCTGTGATTTTGCAGCTGCCCAAAATCGCTCCTTCTATTGTCTTAGAAGAGGACTTGGAGCTGAGTACTGTCATTCCAACAGAACATGCCCACGCTCCAGGATTCCTGGCGTAGTGCTGAGTCCTCCTCCAAACCTGTGTTTCCTCATTCCTTAAAGATCCTCTGGATTTAAAACCCGTGATTGAAGACTAAACGCCTCAACAATTGTGTCTCATGGGCCTCATCTCTAGCCCAGAAATAGAGATGTTTGTCTGCTGTGCTTTGGCCTCTCCRACCTGTGCAAGGAAATTTCCGCTGCTATTGCTTCCTGGGGTTGCTGCTGGTTCTGGGGAAAAGGAGAGAGGGATCACTTTTTATCTGGTAACAGTGGTGAAAAATAGTCACRTGTTATGGGGAAACTGGAGCGTAAATCTCCTGAAGCCCCGCTCATCCTGTGCCTTTTGGAAATGGGACAAGTTCCATGGCATCTCTGGACTGTTGTGAGGACTGCACTCAGTGTGCAAGGGAAGATGAGAGTTCTCCTATCCCCTGCTCTCAGAAATGCATTGTTTTCCTGGTGAAAACAAAGGATAATCCCACTTTTCAGTGTGATCTGAAACTGGCTTTTTGGGAGGGCTCAGCCCACATCCCTCCTCTGTGTGGCACACCCCACGGCACCTGCTGGCTCTGAACAAAGCGCGGTGGCTTTTCGGCGCGTACCCAACAGAACCAGGGATTCACCACTGTGACCTCTCCAGGCAGATTCTGCACGGGGAACAAACCTCCCACGTTTTGCTGCAGGTCACTGGAGTTCATCTTTTCGTGGTGAATTTGCTGAAGGCACAAGCAATGCTCTCGTTGGATTTGTGGAACAAGACTCAGATCTTAATTCGGGGAAGTTGGAAGATGCTTTATTTGACCTGCCCTGCAAATTTTCAAAGGGTTTATAGCCCATCTGTGCCTGATAGATGTCCTAGCAGATTTCTGGACGTTTTGCTAATGCTGTTGCACATGTAATACTTCATGCTAGACCTTAGCTGCAATCAGGATGCTTTGAAAGAATTAATCTGGCGGTCAGTAACTGCTAAATGAAGTGCATGCTAAAAGAATGATGAGCTGACTGACTGCAGCTCACAGCCTTTATGAGCTTCCCTAAATGCATGTTTTCAGGTGAATTCAGCATCTCCTTGACATTTAAGGACTCAATTTATAATCAAATTATTTAACTCTGGTGGAAAGAATCACTGGCCTCGATGGAAAAGCCATTTATATTTCTCCCATCCCTTGGAAGAAAAGTATTCAAGGTAATGCCGCAATTCCTATATTAAATGAAGGATAAAAGAAACCTTTCAATGCAAATTAAGAACTGCAGGCTTTCAGAAATTATAGCAGAAACTTAAAGTGCACAGCTGCTCACRTCTTTATTTCCAGTTTAGCAATCTCAGATAAGCTGATGGCAACAAAGATGGTKAAGGGCCTTGAGGGGAAKCCATATGGRATCAGCTGAGGGCACTGGGTCTGTTCAGATGAAGAAAGGGAGATTGAGGGGAGCCCTCAGTGCAGTTACAGCTCCCTGAGAGRGGCACAGGAGGGGCAGGGGCTGAGCTCTGCTCTGGGTGACAGTGACAGCACTGAGGGAATGGCCTGAGGTTGTCTCAAGGGAGTTTTAGGTTGGATATCAGGAAGAAGTTCGTCCCCCAGAGGGTGTTTGGGCACTGGCAGAGGTTCCCCAGGGAATGGGCACAGCACCAGCCYRGCAGARTTMAAKAAGTATTTGGACAAAGCTCTCAGATGCAGGGTGGGATTCTTGGTGATGTGGGACTTGATGATCCTTATGGGTCCCTTCCAACTCACCCTATTCTATATTGTATTATCTGGGTTTAACATCCTAGAAAACACCACAATCCTTTCGGAGATTAATCCCYCTTACTGCTGCCATTTCTGCAGGTCCCAGGCTGTCTTGGGAACCTTCTGCTGTTTGATTTTGGCTGAGCCATTTTACACACATACATTGCCCTCTACAACCTGAAATAACAGAGCAAAGTGAAAGAGCAAGATGAGGTWGAAACCCAGTCAAGCAATGCCAAATTTACTCTCCCCTGCTGGGAAGAGTAGGTTGAACTCCACAGAATCAACCATTCCCAAARGGATGGAAGTATGTTTTATATATGAAAATAAAGCCTTGATATCACTGCTGCAGTTAAGTTCATTATCAAGGGTTTTGAACAAATGCAAGCACCCAGCTCAGCAAAGGCGYCTTGCTCTGCAAGCCCTGGCTTTGTGGATGCAATATCTGAAACATTTGCCTAAAAATCCTTGTGSTGGCTGGAGGCCAATCCAGGACCAAACCAGCCTTATCTCAGCAGCTGAATGGGGAAAACTGTGTGAGTCCCGTTGTAGTCCACCTTAGCTGGTGCCCAATTGTTCTCTCCCAGCTGCCTAAAGCGAGGCGGCAAACTGTGTTATGGTTAAACACAATATTTAAACTGCATTGTTATGTCGGTGATGATGGGTTCTTTGTTGGAGATGACAGAAAAATCCCATTGTTTAGAGTTTTCCCAGACTCGGTGCTTAATACAAAGCTCTGAAAAGAACAGGGTTGTTTAAACATTTGATAAAGAAAATATGTGCAGCGATGGGTCTGTTCCACCAGTAAGGAGCAGATCAGTCTGCAGCGCCAAATCTCACCTTTATAAATTCAACATGTTGTTGCAATCTGATGAAATAAAATCCTCAATCCCTGTGTGTGGAAAATAGAAGTGTCTGGAAAGCAGCAGAAGATTGGAACAGTGTGCAAATCATTCCGTTTAAAGCTGGTAGCAAAATRAATTTGGAATAACTTCGGAATTTTTGAATTACTTAGAAAATCAAGACGCTTTAGCAGGAATGCATGAAAAATTACGATTCACAACCATGTGAGCATCTCTGGACTGTTGAGTAATCTCTGCACTGATTTGTCTTTTCCTTGGATAAGTTCTTTAGACAAGATCTTCTCAAAGCAATCACGATGCCAGAACATGAGCCCCAGCTTTTCTGTATTGACACAACCATACAAACACACGCCACCCATCTGGGCTGTTTTGTTTGGTGAATGGACACAAAGAGGTCTTGCTTGGCTTTTAATTTAYCCCCTCCCACCCCATGCTGTGTCTCGCTCTCAAGGGCATCTTCACATTAATTCCTGCCTCTGTGTRCATCAGATGAACCATCAGGGGTTGGAAATGGGTTATCTCTAAGGTTCYTTCTGACCCAAACCATTCTGTGGTGCTGTGATCAACACTACTGTGAGCATGATGGTGTTTGGGCTTTGTGCTCCTTGAGACTTAGGGAGCTGTAGAAAGGAGTAAACTCTGGGACTGACAAATTTGCAGCAGGGTCTGGAAAAATCCCCCATTTTGGAACAGCAGCAATGACTTTAGTGTCAGTGTTAGTGTTAATGATGAGTTAGTGTTGCTGATGAGTTTTCTATTGGTATTTTGCTTTTAATTAAAGCCCCTACATCAGTTTTGAACTCGATTCAGTGGGATTTCTCAGAAGGCACCACCGTCTGTACTTTCAGCAAGTGTCATTTGCTGGTTTGTGTCCATCATCCATGGCTAGAGTCACTGAGGACCTGAAGAAATTCCTAAGACAGTKCCAGAACTCGCAATTATGAACTGACTTGACTTGATCACAGGCTCCTCACACCTCGTGTCAATGACTGCTCAACCTGTAAGTCATCAGTCCGAGGTTATATTCGCCTGAACCTGCTGTCTCCTCCACTTGGCATCTTTTATTTACAGAGCCATTCTACCCTGGGAAAGCTCACCAAAAGACATGAAATATCTCCAACCTGTAGCTCTGATTAGAGCCTGCAAGTGAGCAGTTTACAGCCGTCCCATTGGGACGCGAGGGGAAATGCTCAATTTTGAGCAAAAGTATGAGCTGAGCCAGGATTATTTATTCATGTGCTGGAGCTAGAAATCTTTTTTTTTCTTTCTCTCAAAGGGTTTCTTTCCTCTAGTAACATGTGTTCATGCATGTCTAGGAAGCAGAAACTGAAGAGAAAGCTTTTTCAAGAGGAACAAATCTCTTGGAGATTCTCCAGTTTTTAGGAGCTCAGGACAAGAACAGACCGTTTTTTCAGAAGGCAGGTGCTCATTGCATTGTCACTCAGTGTCAGTAGATTTATTCATTCAGCCTGAAAAATCTCAGACTGATTGGTGGAAATTTTTCTGGACACTCAAGTTCCATTATAAGAATTGTCTGAAGTATTTTTAGATACAAGCCCACATTAAACCAGTCTGAATTCAGGCCTGCCTTTCCCCTGAGCTGGGTACAAGGAAGTTTTTCTTTCCCTGGAGTATCTCTGCCACAGCAGAGTGCTGAGCCCAATCTAACCCTTCCTCTGCATGGCTGGGACATGGCACCTGGGGATCCAGCATCCTGTCACTCAGGTGGCAAGCAGAGCCAGTGCCCACACACATCACAGCTTGACCCCTTGGATTTCCAATGGGATGTCAGCCCCTAGAAGGCAAAATTGCTACCAAAAATAGCTCCCAAGTTCCTAGACCACACAGAGGTGTTATATGGTGTTTTGATGAGATTTGCTCTTGCTGGAGAGGCAGGGGTGGCCCTGAGATAATAGAAAGCACTTCCCAATACCCTGATTTTAGGTGACATTATGC
>NW_026623317.1:872274-904037 GCF_030028575.1 Malurus melanocephalus
ATCCCCAGAGCACACTGATGTGTCACTGTGGATGCCAATCCCCACAGACGCTCCCGATGTTATTAATTTTTAAAACAAACTTGCTGATTGAGGTTCTGACTGCCTTTAAATTGTCTCTACAAGGAGACTGTGTACTAATTAACCCACAGAAACAATCAATGATGTACCTTTTTCAAGTTTCAGGGTGATTAGAATATGAAAATGAAGAGCACAATGGTGCAGATGTTTTAAAATCACAGCAGACAGCAATTAGTGACATGGGAACCAGCTGCTTATCTCTCCAGATAAAGCCTCTTAATAGGGAATTACACTTGAGGAGCCATTACACAGATGGATCYGCGAATGATTTAAAGAGGGGGCGTTGTAGTATTAACTTTGATTTGCAAGCCAGATTCTTGACAAGCTTTATGTGTGTTACCTCCTCAAAAAGGTGCATTTGGAGTGGGGGGGACCATCCCTTTAATCTTTTTAGCTCAGATTTTTTTCTCAGGTGTTGGGTTTCTCTAAATGTACATTTTATAATAATTTTTTTTTTTTTAATTTGGAGTTTTTTAAAAATTAATGTCATTGTTTTACTAGGCCCTTGATGTTGCTGCTGCTATCTTCCACGTTTTGCATTTGGATTGGAAGCAGCATGTGGGTTTAGATGGAAGCTCAGTCAAGGGAATAAAGAGACAGACTGAAACATCCAGTAGTTAAATTAAAAGAGTCCCTAAGGAATGGATTCTGCTGCTGGGTGCTACTTGCAGAGTAGGGTGCTGCCCCTCATGGGATTGGTACGGTCTCCTGTCCTCATCTGCAAGGGCTGCACGCCAGAATAAAACTGGAGAGCAGTTTTATTTGGGGAGCAATCACGTCTGCAGGTTGCACAGAGGAACAGGTTTGAATAGACAGCATGAAACCTCTTCTTGTCCATGACCAGTGATCACCAGAGTATGGGATCTGTCCTGCTCATAGGTCTACCCACCACTGCCAAAACAAGGGCCTGAAACTCATGAGTTTCTCATTCAAATCATATTCTACGAATAAGAGGATTCAAATTTTATTCTTATAGTCTGAGGTTTTAGCATGTGCTGGATCAGGTTGCTCAAGCCTCTTTGCAGTTACAAAAGCTGTCATCTCCTTTATGTGTATTTTATTTTTTTTAAAGGAAAGTTGGGATTATCAACCTACTAAAAACATGCAGTAAACTGCCTGTGAAGAGAAATATTGACCAAATATGCCGAGTTGTGGAAAAATTTCTTGGGTGAATTTACACTTCCACAAAAGAAGGAGCAGACCCTCAGCACAGAATAGYTGGCTGCTGAAGAAAATCCCATTTAATGAAAGAGCAAATGACAAGCAGAGTCCAGTGCTCTGAGGCATTTTTAGGGTCCCATAAACCTAAAAAGTAAATAAAGATAAATCCTTGTGTTTTCATGAAAGAAAGCCCACTATTCTTGATGCTGCCCTAGGAGCTCCATTCAAATCCACAGCCCCTTGCCAAGACCTGTGAGGCTGGAGTATACTGTGCACTTACCGACAAAGAAAGTATATAAATTGGGTGAAAGTCACCRAGATACAGGTTTCTGAGGATTCCCTCACCATCCTGACAGCTCTGGCATTTTCTGTCAGCTCAGCAGRGTCTTGGCTCAGCTGAGCTGGGATGGTGCTCACCCAGCAGGGAGAATTGAAGCCTAAACATTAGGTCCAATGGGATCAGACAGCAATCCAGATGGATACACAGGGAATAAAATGCACCTGGCTGCGTCACTTCCAACTGATTTAGTGGTGCTTTTAGGTAAACAGTCCCCACCTACCTGCTGCAGCCAGTGAAACCCAACCTGCTGCAGCCAAATGATCTCCAGTCACCGTGCTGCTGAAGAATTATTTTTGGGTGGTRTGGATGCGTCTGGCCAAAGCAGAGCCAATAAATGTTACGCTGGAAGAAGTTTCACGAGGAAACCCAGCAGACTGTAATGTGCTTGGGCAGATATATGGTTCTGACACTTAGGAAATGGAGTCCCCCGATCCTGCAGACTGGTCATTTTTTGAAGGCCTGTTGAAATTGGAGTGCTTATCTGTGTGATTAAATGCCTCCAGAGCTGGCACCTTTGATGACATAGGCATATCTTTCTCATGAATTTTAAGATGGATGTGGTGGTGGCCCAGGCCGCTGGAGCAGTGACAGGGCTATCATTAGGGATGTGCTGGGACTTGCATCACCACCTTGTAATGTGGAGGCCAAGGAAATGAGGCTGGAGGAGCCAAGCCATACATCAGCATTCATGGCTGATCTATAGCTGGCCTCGCTGCTCTGAGCCCTTATTAACGGCCTTAAAATACAGATGACAGATTATTGCACTTTCTGGACCACGGATCTCATGTTTGTGATAGACGTGGAGGGACCAGGGCGTTGCCAGGGTGTGTGGTGGTTTTGTTCGCTGCTGTAAGCCTCTTTCTTATTTTTATCTCTTTTTTTTTTTTTTTTTTTTTTTTTTTTTTTTTTTTTTTTTTTTTTTTTTTTTTTTTCCTCCTCTTCCAAATGGAAATTTTTCAGGTCATTTAGTTTCACGGCTCAGCACTTGAGAAGTAATGTGGGTGTAAGGAGCTGCTTTGGCTGCAGCCAGCAGGCTGGGATGTGCTCAGAAACAGCCTGGTCATGCCTCACTGGGTCCTGGGGCCCCTGAATGCCTCAGCCCAGCATGTCCAGGGCAGCTTCTTTGCATCACAGATCGAGGGAAGATGAAGTTTTATGGGAGGCTGKGGTGGAGAGTGACCATCTCCTCCAGGACATCCCCAGAGGACGTTCTGCCCATCTCCTGGTGCCAGGACACCCAGCCCAGTGAGTGGGTAGCAAGAGAAGCCCAAATGGCACAGGCAAAACAGATCTCAGGAGCTTTGGGATCAGTTTAAAATAATTAAAATAAAAGAAGCTGTAAAGCTCCAGTGCTACTGCTGCTGGCTTCTCCTCCCTGGACTCGTCCCAAGATGGGCATGAGTGGACATCCTTTTCTGAAGGAGGGCATCAGCGTGGGTCGTGTTCCTGTATGGGAGGCCATGTGAGGAAGAGGAGAAGGATTCATCCCCCAAGGGCTGTTTATGCTTTCAGCTCTTTTCTCAGGCTGGAGAAGCCGGGTGTCGCTCACCCTCGACATCTGCAGCTCCGCCGCAGCTGCATGCTTTCGTTCTCTCACTCCACRATTCCTGGAAATCTCTGTTTTCCCTGAGCATGGCTGGCCCATGTGCACGACAGCTGAACTATCCACAGGATTTAAGAGTCCCTGATTGCTGCTCAGACAATGGACCAGAACAGCTCCATCCTTATTGCCTATTCCAGGAAAGACACGTGTCCRTTTTTATGTGGCCATGAAAGATAGCTCAGCATCAATTTGTCAATAATGTCTATTGAATAATACACCGTGGGCTTGGGGTTGTCTAGGCCTTTTCAAACCTCTCTGAAGTTGCACAGAACTAGGGACACCTCATTTCCCAGCTCAGAGCCCTCTTACACCCTTTTGCCTGCTTGACCCSAAATTTCTGTTGCAAACAAATCCAGTGGGCTGCTGATGGAAACTTAATTGTAGCAGAGTGTTTGCAGGAACACAAGACAAGCAGCAGTTATTTTCTGCTGTCCTTTCCTTGGCTATGTTTTTGTTTTAAGTCTCATAATTTATTTCACATTCACAACAGTGTCAGTAATTTGTACACCTAGTACTGTTTAAAGTACTAGGTGAACAAAAACAACTGTACACCCTGACCCAGAGCTTTACAAAATAAAAGCTGCAAAATTCAAAAAAAGAAAACAAAACAAAAAAAAAAACAACACATATCAACCAAAGAAAGTAAGAACAAATAGATGCTTTTGCTTTAAAAGGAAAAAGTTACAGCTGTAGTAAACAATTTTTTTTTTTAGCTGGAGGCCCACCAACAGAAAAACACTAGAGTTTCTTTTGCTCTGTAAGTCTTCAGCACAATTCTGCCCTTGCTGTAACCTCTGCAGCTTGAAGAGCTCCTGTCAGATTAGAAATCATGTTGAAAATATCTCTCACCAACATTGTAAATAGCAGAGTTTTAAAATGGAAAGGGAGTAATGCAAATCTTGAACCTGCCAAGTGTGCCTCACACACTTGACGCTATGCATATGATTTTAAACACTAAGTATGCAGGGATGACTTCCATGTGGAAATTCAAGTAAATCTCTGCAGAATCTGCCTTCATGAAGAAGTGGACTCATGGGTTTTCCTCTTGTTTGTTACAACTTCCAAGATAATTTTTCAGTTTTCTTGTTTACAATAATGAGTTTAATTGCTGCTGTTGAGCCTCAAGTTCTGTGAGTGGTTATTTTTCAGGAAAAAGGCATTCTCACCAGGAGGTTGAGTTGCACCATTCATCCATTGAAAGGGAGTATTTCACTTGTGTTTTAAATTAAAAATCAATATAATATGTTCCCTTAGCAATTTTGCATTTATATAAATATTTCCACTGTTTTTAGAGTGGGGAAACCAAACAAAACTTGTTTACTGTCCATGAAATCTAAATGAGAATTTGGCTCAAGTATAGGAAGACTTTTTAGATGCTCCTAACCCTTGCAAGGGTATTGTTATTCACTGCATAAATAAAGACTGCAACCCACGGTTATGAATGGACTGATAAACTAATTCTTGTTTTTTTCCTATTTATTTTCTCCTCCCTTCCAGGTTTATGACAGGCCACAAAAACATTCCGCTCTGCACTACGATCCGGGCCTCCAACAAGACTTCACCAGTGACACCTTAAAATCAAAGCACCAGCAGAAAAGTAGCAACCAGCACCACATCGACTGGTCAGCGAGCTCCGACACCGGATCCGCTTCTCAGAGCTGCTTCATCAACGCAGAGCCCAGCAGAGACGCAATCAGTGCCACCAAGGTCTCCGCTCTGGAGCCAGGAGTTTCCTACAGCAAATCCCAGGCCAAGAAGTCGTGCAGCAGCGGCAGCAGCAGCGGCAGCAGCGGCAGCAGCAGCAGCAGCAGCACGTGGGGGCCGCTGTCGGTCAGTAATAAAGAGCTGGCGATCTGCAGCGCGGTCCCTTCGCCCGCCGGCATCGGCGCGGCCGCCCAGCCCAGCAGTGCCTCCGAGTGCAACGGGCTTTTGCCCCTTGGGGATCAAGAGGGAGGCGTGCCGCTGGAGGCCCCCGACCAGCCCGCTGGGAGTACCAAGAARAAGTCCAGCAAAAAGGACTTGATGAGCCAAACAATCCAAACCACAGACATGGAGTGGGTAAAGAGTGCTCAGAAGGCGTTTGACAGCAAATCCCACGACAGCATGGAAGGGAAGAAGGAGTCTTACTCGATGGACAGCATGTTGGATACGTCACCCTCGAAGCAGAATCCCATTTCTGCTGGTGGTTGTGAAAGTGACACCAATCACGTACGAATTACTATCCCAATAAAGTCTCCGACGGCAGATGCGTCTGGCCACAAAAGGAAAAAGAGGCAATCCATAAAATCCTCCATTGAGAAAACCATCCAGGAGAAAAGCCTGCCCTCTGTGCTTGCTTTGAGCAGCRAAATGGCAAACAGGACCAGCTCTCAACCTGAGGCGAATAAGAAAGATCTTCGAGCCACAAAGCCGGGGAAAGTGATTGAAAACGAGTCGCCCTTAGCAGCTATTGACAGTGGTGTGTTCACGGACAAAGCGTCCCCCAACAGTGCTGCCCGGCTCAGAAAACCTCTAGCTGTCACACCCTCTCTCCTACCCACCAGCCTTTCCACAGCTGGCAAATTACCTGACGTCCAGCACCCCAAACAYGCAGCCAAGCGTCGATGGACCTGCAGCAAACCTAAATCTATTCTTCGGGAGACCTCCCTGACGACATCTGAGAAGCTGATGGTGGAGCCTCCTTCAGCCTATCCCATCACACCATCCAGCCCTCTGTACACCAACACAGACAGTCTTACTGTGATCACACCTGTCAAGAAAAAAAGGGGACGACCAAAGAAACAGCCTTTGCTCACTGTTGAAACCATTCACGAGGGAACCTCCACCAGCCCAGTGAGCCCAATCAATCGTGAATTTCCAGGAACAAAGAAAAGGAAGAGGAGAAGGAATCTGGCCAAGTTTGCCCAGATGGTTCCGGGAGAGGACAAGTCCATCAGTGAACTCAAATTTCACAAAAAGGTCGGGAAACTTGGGGTCTTGGATAAGAAGACCATCAAGACCATTAACAAAATGAAAACCCTCAAGAGAAAGAACATTCTCAATCAGATCTTGTCCTCCTGCTCCAGCAGCATAGCTCTGAAAGCGAAAGTCCAGCCACCTTCTAGTGCTGGGCCGACCACCATTGATGCCAGACTAGGGAAGCAGATCAACGTCAGCAAGAGGGGGACTATCTACATTGGTAAAAAACGGGGCAGAAAGCCAAGGGCAGAGCTGCAGCCTCAGCCAGAAGAACCTAAGACAGCCATCAAGCACTCAAGGCCTGTTTCCAGCCAGCCAGAAAACCCAGCAGTGCCTTCCAACCTGCAGTCACTTGTGGCATCGTCACCAGCAGCTATTCATCCGCTTTCAACACAATTAGTGGGGATTAACGGCAACCTCAGCCCTGCAAGCACTGAAACCAATTTTTCAGAGTTAAAAACTATGCCAAATCTTCAACCTATCAGTGCTCTTCCTACAAAAACCCAGAAAGGAATGCACAGTGGAACTTGGAAGCTGTCTCCACCCAGGCTAATGGCTAATTCACCTTCTCACCTCTGTGAAATAGGTTCTCTGAAAGAAGTCACGCTGTCGCCAGTGAGCGAGTCTCACAGCGAGGAAACCATACCGAGCGACAGTGGGATAGGTACAGACAACAACAGCACCTCCGACCAAGCCGAGAAAAGCTCCGAATCCCGYCGGAGATACTCCTTCGATTTCTGCACCCTGGACAATCCAGAGGCTATCCCATCTGACACCAGCACAAAGAACAGGCATGGTCAYCGGCAGAAACATCTCATTGTGGATAACTTTCTCTCTCATGAGAGTATCAAAAAGCCAAAGCACAAGAGGAAAAGGAAAAGCCTGCAGAACAGAGATGACCTCCAGTTTCTGGCAGACCTTGAGGAACTCATTAATAAGTTTCAAGTGTTCAGGATTTCCCATAGAAGTTACACATTTTATCATGAAAATCCATATCCCAGCATCTTCAGGATTAATTTTGATCACTACTACCCTGTGCCATATATCCAGTATGACCCATTGCTCTATCTTCGCAGGACCTCTGATATGAAGTCTAAGAAGAAGCGTGGTAGACCTGCCAAAACCAATGACACCATGACAAAGGTGCCTTTTTTACAAGGGTTCGGTTACCCTATTCCCAGTGGGAGTTACTATGCACCCTATGGAATGCCTTACACATCAATGCCTATGATGAATCTTGGTTACTACGGTCAGTACCCAGCTCCTTTGTACCTGTCTCACACGCTCGGAGCGGCTTCCCCCTTTATGAGACCTACCGTGCCCCCACCCCAGTTCCATGCAAGCTCTCATATGAAGATGTCCACCACTGCCAAACACAAAGCAAAACACGGAGTGCACCTGCAAACCCCTGTGGGAATGGGCCTCGGAGACATGCAGTCCTCTTTGGCTCCTCCGAAGGTCGGAGGGACGAGCCTTTCGAGYGGCCGGCTTCACAAGAGGAAACACAAGCACAAGCACAAGCATAAGGATGAGCGGATACTGGGGACACACGAAGATCTGAGTGGTCTCTTTGCTAGCAAGTCCACTGGCTTCTCCAGCCACGCCATCAACGAGAGGCTGAGYGGCTCAGACAAAGACCTCTCCTTGCTCAACGAGAAGAGCAAGCACAAGGAGAAGCAGAAGCACCAGCATTGTGAAACCGGGCACAAAGGCTCAAAGAGTAACTTTGAAGTGGATACGCTGTCTACGCTRTCACTTTCTGATGCCCAGCAGTGGTCACAGAGTAAAGATAAAAGTGACTCAAGCAGTGATCCCATTGACTCTTGCACAAAGAGATACTCTGGTAACACTGAGAGTAATGGAAGGTCAGAGTCCCTGGACATGTTTGGTGAAATGAATTCCTCGAGTGAGAAGCGGGACAATGATGCAAGTGGGAATAAAAGAAGAAGTTTTGAAGGCTTTGGAACTTACAGGGAAAAGGACATTCAGCCCTTCAAGACAAATAGGAAGGACAGAAGTACTTTTGATTCTTCAGCCTCTTCAGGTAAGCTTTGTTTTATTCTATTYTACCTTACTGCACTTGAATTTCAATGCTGAACAAAGAGAGACTCACCACTTACAGCAAATACATTTMTGAGTCAATAATTTATCTGGCTTAACTGACTGCCATTCTTCATTCAAACTTAGGGGACAACAACAAGGAAATTAGCCAAATATTAGCCCTAAAGCTTTAAAGGTCTTTGAGTTGTTGCACTTTTATAAATATTTGTCCTGCCTTGGCTTATCTCTTGTAGCTTGTGGCACTTCTTCCAAAGATCCCACCATTGCATTCTGCAATAGCAGCAGTTGTAATACCTGTTGGCAGGGTGGGCATCCCTCTGATCAGTGTCTAACGCCACATGGTCAAAGTCACTGTCCAGCCTTTGGGAGAAGGGCAGAGAGTCTCTGCTCTGGCCCATAAAGTGACCAAAACCCAGTTTTTGATGGGATGGATCAGACACGTGGGAAGTTGCAAAACTCTGKCAGTGTCCCATGAATGTGATCTGCTGTTGGTGAGAGGCACCCACCATGGTGATGGCTGGGCTGAATATATGCAGATCCTGGGTGCAGTCCTGGTGCAAATCTGTCACTTCCAGTTGGCAGGTGTCATGTAAAATAATCATCCTGAGCATCGAGCGGCTGTGGGAAGGGACCGGTGTCATGGAAACAATCAACCCTCGCCAATTGACTCTGAAGAGTTTTAGGTCTCATGACTGGGGAATACAAGCTGGGTAGATGAAGAGGGAGGAAGCTCCTTTCGGCTGCTCAGGACATCTGTTCCTCTCCTGCAGTGTGGGGAAAAAGGGAATCTGAATCTTGTCTGAGAGATTGAATTGTACTTTACAATAGGGAGCTGCTTTTGTGATGACACAGAGGCAGGTGTTTTGCTGCATTATAAATGAATTTAGCTTGGGAGCAAGCCCAGCACTCCTACACCATCAGATATTTATCACAAAGCAGATTTCACACTTAGTTCGGGAAAAGGGTGAGCTTTGCTGAAACAACCAGTGGCGGATGAGATTCTCATGCACTAAAAAAGAGCTTCAAAGAAAAGCAGTTGATGGCCTTCAAAATTAAAAGAGAATTAAGTGAGAACACAGAGGGAGCAGAGAGTTTGTATAACCTGCCAATGTAAGGAAGGCTCTAAAATTCTTTTACTGATTTGTAACTGATCAAGTTCCAAAGACTGCTCATGCTTAAGCCACTTAAACATTTCCAGTTCCTTSAACAAGACCAGGATCTGGACTAGAATAGTAAAAAGCAGTCTGAAATAATAGATTACCCCAAGAAAACATTCCCATTCATGATATCGTATTATATATTAGAGCGTTTGTGACACCAAAAGATGACACATCCAAAAATATGGGAAAAGAGACTGAAATCAGCCTCAGAACATCAGAGCTGCAACATGTCTGACAAAGAGCAAAAGTATTCTCCACCAAATGCTGCAGTGGCTATTTCATTAAGGAAGTTGTGTTCTGGCGCACAGGATTAAAAGCCTTCAAAATATTTAATGGGTTTCTTTTTCTTCTGGGTTTTTTTTTTTTTTTTAATGGAAGTTCACAGTTTTCACAGTTTAATAACATCCTTTGCCTTTGTAGTCTTTTTGCTTTTTGAACAGAAGATGTTTGCTTAATCTGTAATTTTCAATTTAATGTATTTCACTGAGGCATAGCAAACTGTCAAAATTCCCAATACTGCTGGACTCAAATGCATTCCCAAAGTAGGGGCATGAGCCCCACCAGGCTGACTTGAAGATAGAATTAGTAAAGAAAAAGTCAATTTTATGTTATTTTCCTTCAGTTTATTCCCCATGATGATAAAAGTACAAGATGGAAGGCTAGAACTTGCAGTAGAAACTCCATTAGATTTTCAGCTTAAACTTTTTGAACTGGTTCTCATTTAAACTGAAATTATTATTTTTATTTATTTTTGCTCACCATTATTACAGCTGCACAGCATTCCCCATGACCTAATCCATCAAATCTCAGATTATTAATTTATTTCTTCATTGTCATGCTATTATTTAGATGGAAAAATCATCAGCAGTTAGCTCAGCAGAGCCAGATAACCAGAGCCATACCTTGCACTACAAGGAAAAATACTAAAACTGAGCAGCTCTGCCAAGAAAGGCCTGGAGCCAAGACTGCTCATTAAAGCCTAGGAACATCTGTCTGCTCATGGCTGCCTAAGATCTCAGTGCAGATTTTTTTCCTCTCTGCCTTTGACCTTCACTGGGATTCCCAGCAGAGGTCTGCACTTGAGTCTAGCCATAACTATTTAACCAGTTTCCACAGAGGGAGGATTACGCTCTTCCATGATAACTTTGACCTTCTTCCTCCTAACCCACCTCACATTTCCCTGAGGAGGTTAAACAGGGATTGACTAAAAATTAAAGGTGAAAGAAAGAAATAGCCCCCTATGAGGACATATCTGTCTGTCCCAGGAGGCAACTTCCATAGCCTGGTTGYTCTACCTTATCAGTATTTGTCATCTTTCACGAGTTAAAAAGAATATGTAACAGAGATAGGAGGAGACATCCTGAATATTCAGATGAAAGCCGAAAATAGGTTTTGTATCACAATTTCAGTGTTATCTTTACTGCATGGGCATTTTGKCATGCTCAGTAATGCCATTTGCAGCTTCACTGCATGCTGCTGGAGATAAAATATATAGCAAAACCTGCCCACACTCAGTGGGTGTGTCAGTGATGAGAGGGATGATAGAATAATTTATTGTTTTTTGGTGTTCAGGCAAYACAGTTTGTTTCAGTGAAGTGTGCAGCTGCAGGTACCATTGTATTGTTGTTTATTTATGTTTTTGTCTGTGTTGTAACGGCACTCAGCCATTTCTGAGAAGTTTGGTGTTCCTTGGAGGTAGCTGGTGGTCCTGCACGTGGTAGAAAACAGTCCTGTTGTACAATCTTGATGCCTGGGTGTGATTTGATCTACAAAGATACTGGACACAAAGGGAAGAGTTGTCCTTCTAACATTGTGGAGATGCTGTTGCAGTCCTGGCACAAGAAATGTGCCTGGCACAGGCTGCCCCGAGAAATTATGGATGGAAGTGTTCATGGGCTGGGTTGAGGTTTGAGAACTTGGCCTAGTGGAAGTTGTCCTCTCAACCCAGGAGGTTTGGAAACTGATGACCTTTAAAGATGCCTTCCAACCAAAATATCTCACAATTCTTGATGTAGAAATATTTGTCCAAAGCAAAGGGTTGGTCCCAGTGAAGGGATGTCACCGGTCACTTTGGTTGGCCACAACAAAAGTCCATTGCTCGTCTCCTGCACTGAGCTGGACTATCACTGGCCGCTCTTTAGTGGGGACCTTGTGAGCTTTGATTCAGTTGCATCTCTTGGGCATATTGAGGTTAAATGTGCAGTGTTGCTGCACATGGCCAATCTCCCAGTGACCTGACTGTTTCCACACCATTGTTCTGGAGAAACTGGTGTCCCTTCCATAATAACAAGTTAATAACTCTTCCCACCCACCCCACAAGACCTGTTGGTCTCTGAAGCCTTTTTCTGGAATTGCTATTKTTGCCAAATTTCTTGTGCTCATCTAACCCTCCTGCATTTGAGAAGACTAATTAATCAAAACTAATCAAACAGTTCTTTTCTATTTAGCTGAGGACTATTCCAGTGGCATTAGCCTGGCAGAACACAGCAGAAAGTGTTTCAGATCCTGCCTTGCCAGAGACAGGATGCCACCTGGGCACATCCTAGACTGAAATCGAGTTCAGGATCCATGACTCAAGTTATRTGCACCAAGCAGTGGCTCAGTTGACTCCTTCCCTCCTCTCCCACAGCCAGAGATGCACCTCACACACTTGCAAAACAGTCTCGGAGTCTCTCTGGCGCTGTGTGACCTGAGGCACTGTGCACAGCTGCATGGCTTAGCCTTTCATCTGCTCTCCAGGAGTTACTGAAGCCYCAGGTGATGGGCCCAGGGAGAGGTCACACATTGGAGCTGTAGAGCTGTGTTTCAAAGATGCCCTCGTGGCAAACTCCCCATCTCCTTGTCACCTGTCTGCCTGTTTTCATACACGATGCTGGATGAGAGACTTCCATTGCTGATTAGCAGTCTCAATGCTGTAGCTTGTGCCTTGGGAAAAAATAAACAATATTGGTTGCCTCTTCCCTTTTTCCTTAGATGAAATAATGAGGAAAAGCACATTTAACATTTTAAGGTGCATAGATAAGACAGCAACTTGCATGTCAGATTTGTCCTAGTTACAACCACTGCAGGCCAGGACATAGCTGGAGGTGAAACAGAGGTTGAGAGCTGCTGTATGCAGGACTGAATTTCTGCTTTTCTTTGTGGTGAGACTAATCAAGGTTACCTGGGCTACCTTACTGTCACAGTATTTCTGCCTCCTATTTTTTTTATTTTTTTAAAAATGATTATCACCTAAACGAAGATTGYTTTGCTTGCGTACTGGGCATCATACCTGAAAGATCAGCTCGGAAGTACATTGGTTTCATCAGATACAGCACAGACACAATGCATAGTAAATTTACAGGAATATAAAGTTAATCTTGGGCAGCTCTTAGGAAAGAAGGCAATCACCACTCTCTGAATGTGGATAGCTAGCGTGACAAACATGCTTTGCAAATTAATGTTTAACTTACCTACAAACCTCCCAGGCCTTCGCCCCTCAATGTCAGCAGTGCTACAAGCTGGATTTCTTCTGATTTGACCTTTCCTCCTTGGCTGGTTTGTATGGTGCTGGTTTTACTCTTGAAGGAGTCAGTATCAGCTTTAGCCTTGATCAGTGGCAGTTTTACACTGAGAAGGGGTCAGTATTTCAGTGGGGGGGTGAGCATATTTGCTCTCCTGAATGTATGTGGCAGACACAGGTAAAGAGGGTTAGCCAAATACCTGACTAATTAAACTTTGTTAATTTTTCATTTAATAATACTTTCCACAAATAATTTATTTTTAACATAGCTCTGGAATCGCARTGTTGGTTCATTGCTCTTTGGGTAACACGCTGCTACAGTGAAAGTAGAAACAGTGGTCCCAAATTATTGGACACACTCTTTTGGGTCCCTTATGGCAAGAAGGACATTGAGGGGCTGGAGCATGTCCAGAGAAGGGCAGCCGAGCTGGAGAAGTGTCTGGAACACAAGTTTGAGGAGGAGTGGCTGAGGGAGCTGGGAAAGGGGCTGAGCCTGGAGCAAAGGAGGCTCTGGGGGGACCTTGTGGCTCTGCACAACTCCCTGACAGGAGAGGTCGAGCTCATGTCACATTATAAGAATTGGAAAAGAGGAAATGGCCTCAAGTTGCCTCAGGGCATGTTTAGATTAGATATTAGGAAAAATTTCTTCACCAAAAATGTTTTTAAGAATTGGAACAGATTGCCCAGTGAAGTGGTAGTGTCACTGCTCTGGAAGTGTAAAAAGAACATGAAAAAGTGATGGTTAGAGACTAGATTTAGTGATGGGTCTTGTCGTGCTGGGAGAATGATTGGACTCGGTGATCTAAGAGGTCTTCTCCAGCTTTGATGATTCTGTGTTTCTGTGAACATCACATGTGATGAACATTCTCTCACCTGCCCAGCTCATGACATGAATGCCTGCCCTGTCTGGGTGTTGCACATTCACTCATGGATGCACCTTTACATACCCAGACAAGGTAGGAGAAGTGAATATCAGGTGATGAATAAAGTTGAATAGATATCTAGCAAAACACATAAATAAGTCACCAGGCTTTCTTCAACAGCAAGGATTTGACTCAACAGGTCCTGTGTTTCATGTGACGTTGTGTGCATAAATTCAGGGAAAGGCTGATGCATGGCCCAGGGTTTTTTWAAACCATTTTGTAGTTTTCACATTTAACTGCAGGAAAAAACATCTTAATTGCAGATAACCTCAGTGTTTGACTGGCTAAAGGGGATAAGAGCAGTTTCTTGCCAGCTCTGTCACTCATCAGTGCCCAGTGAATGCAGCATCAGACCCAYGGCAGTGTTTGACGTGGGTGGGAGAGGAGCCAGAAAAAAAACTGAGGATGTACAAAGATTTAGCCACCCTGCCTTCCCCCAGCCCTTCCTCTGCCATGGTTYCCTCAGGCTCCTACACAGCTTCCAGCAGCTGCAAGAGTTTTCCAAGCCCCAGWGGTAGTAGGGGGTTGTTCCCTCCCACTGGGAGGTTGTGTCCTGTGGTGAGGGACAAACGCTGCACAGTTACAGGGTGAGTGTTTGTTCCATCTGGCCCATAAAAGTTACCATCAGAGCTTTAAAAAAAAAAAAAAAACATTATTTGTAAATACAGTTGCATTCATCAAAACAGCTGTTTAGGCCCTTGAATGTTTAGGCATACAAACCAAAACTGCTGAAATTACTTCCAAAAGCACTATCTGGCTCCCTTAGAATGAATGTCCTTCTTGTTTTCCACTAAGTTTTCTRTCAATCCTATGGAGTGGAAACCCAGCTGTCATGACTGCTGCTCCTTTCTGCCCATGATGTGTCCTAAAGGGAGCGGGTGCTGATGGGGAAAGGGAAGCAAAGCTTTCCCTGAGAGTGTTTTGACTAAAGCGTTTGAAATACAGTGAGTTTTGTTATTGTTGTTGTTTTAATGCTGCCTCCTGATTTACTGTGTTGTTTCCAAAGCTTGTGCTGACCAAGGAGAGAAGCAACAGGAGGGAAGCTGGAGTGGGAGAGGAAGCAGGACCATTTATCACCCAACCTAACTTTTATTTCCTCTCTTAATGATTGTATGTTTATTGCGCTGCCTGAGGCTCAGCACAAAGTCTTTTAGACCAGCGATGAATTAATCAAATTAAACGCTGTGACCCTTTTGCTTTTTTGGGAGTGTTACAAGCCTCCCAGCACCCTGCCTAATTTCTGCTTCTTACTTTGCTCTCCGTCCAACAGTCAAGCAGCTCTTCCTTCGCAACTTGGCGTCTCCCAGCTATTTATCTTCACTCTCTTCTGGCCAATGCCAGAACATCTTGTTTGAAGTTTTTATTCAGACCACTGCTAGTTTATGAAGTTGTGCAGATTCCACGTTGGGTGTGCAGCTGCTTCACGTCAGACACAATTGGCCTCTGCTGGGCTCTTGGCTTTAAAAGGCAATAAAGAATCACGGCCAGATTCTCATCTCGGCCCGGCATAAATCAAGCGCCTCCCCATTGAAATTGGTGAGGTTGACTTCAGGAGTGAAGCATCTACTGAGGCAAAAAGAGAGTGTGGGGCTGGAAAGGCCAGTGGCACAGCAGAGCAGGACTCTAGGCATGCCAGGATGTTTGTGCCTGTGCTCAACCTGCCAGGTGTTGACAAAGCTCAGTTCAATATTCAGATTTTCTTAGTTTAGAGGAAGCGAATCTGTTAAGACTTCCATGGTGCCAGCCCAGGTACTTGTGTAAGTGGAAGTTTAACAAGAGCTAGAGGGAAAAGAGTGTGCATTAGCTCTGGACTGTGCACAATCCTGTTSCATGACACTGATGATGTWGGTGCAGGACGAGGGGTCTGTTCAGATGCATGGAGGAGACAAAAAAAAGCAATGGCTGCACCTTCTCTGTGAACCTGCTGGTGTATTTGGTTCAAAGCTGGGCATAGGAAAAATCTGTCAGTGAGAGGGGTCCAAATGCTCTCAGAGCAACCTGCATCCTGTCCTGCTCAGCTGCARTGGTGAGAGTTGAGTCTGTGTCCTCCAGAACATGATCTGAGGCTGCTCCCCCATCCCCACTGCCTTCCAGGAGTTTTGTGCTCACRTGTCACAGAAAGGGGAAATTTAAAAGGGCTCAGTCTGCCTGACTGCAAAAATGATGTTGAACAACAAAAAGATGTAAGAATGCCCTGTTTTAAGGTCTCAACAAGAAGGAAGTCAGACTAATTCCCCTACAGATCAAAGGCTGAGGGGAGGGGTGGGAAAGGAAAGCTTGGACTGTCCATGGAGGAGTCTTTACACAACCTCAATGACTTGAAAAGACCCAAGGACTCATAATAAGAATCATTAGTGATTTGTCATTGAAAACATGCACCTGGGCATAGATCCCCASAGGCTTTTGCAGCTGCACTGAGTCTGGCTGAGCTTTCCCATGGCGCAGTGCAGGTTTCAGGAGGCTCCAGGAGAATGTGCAGTGCAGAGTGAACTGTCAAGCAAGGACAGGACTGGATGGCTCAAAGGGATTTGCTAATGAGCTATCAAGCTGTGGGTCACTGGTTGAAATTTAATCTGTAAGAACAGYGACAGAAAATCAAATCAGAGTGCTGACGTCAGAGTGATGCTGGAGCAGKGAAAGCACCGCTGGTGCCTTGAGCAGCACACACAGGCAGCTTAGAGCAAACTGTGAGGAACTTTTCAGGTTGATCCCAGCTGCAAAATACAGCTCAGACAATTTATACCTGTCAGTAACTCACTTGTCTTAATGCTTGTGAATGACAACAGTGTCTCCTCAGAAAATCTGACCCAATTTCAGCCTCACCGAGAACTGAAACAGACTTGTGGAGATACCTGGGTAGAGTTTGCTCAGTAAAGAGTGTCACAGAACGTGAATCAGCAATGTACCACAAAGCTCAGTGGCTTGTGGTGCTGCTGATGGAGTTTTTATTGTCTTTAGGTCCCACATGGAGGTCAGAAGTAATATTATTCTCATCCCTTGCTCCCGAGGCCACTTGGTGGTTTCACCACCTTTCTCAGGGATGGGGAGGGCCCACATTCCTGCAGGTTATAAAACCTACTCTTATTATTTTCGTGGTTGGCAGAGGGAAGGTYGAGGAAGGAAGGGACAGAGGCACCAAATGCCCTCAGCAGTGGCAGCATGGGTATGTGTACCATAGTTTTCACTGATTTTTAGAGGGGTGACTCTCACCTCTCTGATGTTGTCCTTTTCACTCATTTTTTGAGATAATTCAGTGGTCCTTCCTGTGGCCCCAAGCAGCTGAGCTGAGGATGCAGAGTTTCTCCAGGTGGCACAGACTTGGCAGCTCCGTGTCTCTGGCCTTCCCTGCCTCCACTGTAGGCAGCAAAAGGAGCAATAGTCAGCATTGTTTTCTGTGCCAGCTATGATTAGTTGGCATAAAGAGCACTTAAGTAAGTTGACACAGCCTTTGAGTTGCTTGCTTTGCTAAAAAAAGGAAAGAAAAAAATAATCCCTGGACTACTGCAGGATGTTTTTTCCTGCCTGAAGTTTCATCTACAGAAAGTTTGTCATTCAGATGCTTATTTAATTTTTATTAAAAAAAATAGTCTTGGAGAGCAACAAGTTAAAAAAAAATAGTTAAACTCCAGATTCATGCAGATTTCCTGTTTTGCTTCTTWACAAAACCTCAAAACCACTTTGAACAAGTTTTCCACCTCAGCTGAGGGTGGAGTTGTGTACGCCCCACACGTGGACTGCAGAAGGGTGCCCGGAGAGAGCAGCACACCTCCTCTGGCACAGAGGGGCTGAGTTTGCTCCTCACAGGGCAGGCAATTTGTGTGCCTGGGCTTGGCTGCCCACAGGAGCTYCTGGCTCAGCCAGTGACGCTGGAAAACGTTGGATTTCCAGCAGAACAGACTGAGCAGTGGAGATGTGTCAGGMAAAAACTGGAAGAGGTTGATGCAGGGAATGCCTCCCCACGATGGAGGCAGATATCAGCTGCTGCAGTTCCATTGATTGGATCAGCTGAGACAACATCTCRGCAAATGAGAAGAGCAGGGAAATATATTGCTGTGAAATTAATGGTTTGCTGCCTGATCTGCTCCTAAATGAATTCACTGTGATCTGAAGCAATGCGTGTGTTTTGCAAACCCAGCGTTCCTTGGCTCCCACACTGCATCATGACATTACTTTAGGCGGTGAGGAAGATCTTATTTGTGATATAGTAGCGCAGCCTGGGAACCCTGGATGGAGTTATGGCATTTGGGCGTGTGATTCTAAGTAACAATAAGCAGTGCTTAACATTTCCTCCCACATGAGAAGCGCACCCATTAAAAGTTTAGCCAAGTCAGCTGTGCAAGTTCCTGCACAAAAAGACAAACTGCTACAGAGCTAATAGGAGCCACTCTTATGTTAAAGAGTRGGTAGAGATGCATTAACCCAAATTCCCCTTCTCTGCTGCTAATCGCTGAAGAGCCTTGCTGAGATCAAAGAAACCCCTAGCAGGTAAAAATGGTAATAAATCAGGCTCAAGCCCAGGTTCAGAACTCATGAGTTCTTTTTCTCAGCTCTGTTCCTGAGATACTGCATAGCTTGAAGAAGTCAATGAATGTGATTTAGACCAACTTAAGTCCCTGTGAGAATGAATTAGCTGCGTCTAAGTCCCAGGGAATGGCTCAGTCTGTTTTATCTGAAGAGGAATCTACACCCCAAAGAAACTGAGTGTTAAAATAAATCTGGCCAGCATGGTTTAGATCTGAGTGACAAAAACACATAAACATATGGTTTAATTTGTGTTCAGTGATTGACAGCCTGTGACAGTCCACCATGACTCACAAGTGGGGAAGAAGCTGCAAATATCTCCCAAAGTGTTGAGAAGGGCTTGCTTCACCGAGCCACACTTTGACCAAAGCCATCAGTCTCAGGTGAAATCAAGCTAGCACAGAACACCTCAGCAAGCAAAATTCGGGGCATGTTCATGCTCTGTGTGGGCCAGAGCACAAAAAAAAGTCTGTTCCTCTGAACTCCTTGAGCTGGAGCAGGCAGACCAACCCACAMTGAGCAACACTTGATCCTGCTCTCCACTGGGCAGCATCTCTCTGTTTACCTGGTGTAAAATTGTAAGTATTTCTGAGTTTGCAGGTTCGTTATTTTGTGTTTGGGTTTTGTTTGTTTCCTAATACAATTTTTTTATTATTATTATTATTTTTCCATCTCTCTCCTGTATGTTCTGGGAGTTACAGGAGGGCAATTGGGTTTGGGGTTTCAGGCTAGAGCTGCAATATCACAGCAGGTAAAGAGCCCAGGTTGTTTGGTTCTTGTCCAGGCTTTCGTCTCAGAGGGAACCAATGTCTCCCTAATGGCAGCAGAGTGTGCAGGACCTGGGTACCAGGACACAGGAGATGTGCCAGAATGTCAGCCTGGCACTGTGGAAGCACCCAGGCATTCAGAAGTGTCAACCAAGCTATGCCTGCTCCCCAGCCTAACCCAATTCATGCCATTTATCAGGTAGAGCTCTGAAACAGAAGCTTTGCAAGCAAAAGAGCTCCTCATCTACTGGGCTGATCTCTGCAACTTCTGCATCTCATCCTGCTGGTTGTTGAACGTTTGACCTTAGTGTCTCCACTCCTTACCTGACTCCTGGAATAGTTGGGACAATGGGAAGTGCTGGGGCCAGACACCCTTGGGCTGGACAGCCTAGATCTCCCTGTTTCTATTTTTGGGATAAGAGCTCCAATCATTAGAATCTTGTGCTTCCTCCCACTTATCCCACAACCCAGGTGCTCGCCCTTCAGAGGGGAATTTATATTTTGGTTCCCACGTAAGCAGGTTTGCACACCGTTGAGCCTTGAATTAAGCAATTACCCAGCCACACTTGTGAGAAAAATACTTCCTAGTGCTCATGCCTGAGTGGCTGCATGTAACCACACAAAATCATCCCGTGAAGAGCCTGCAGCTCTCCGTTCTGGTGATGGAGAAATGTGTGAACATCACTTGGGCCCTACTTCAGAGGCATCTGTCACTGTGTGGTTTGCACAGGCACCTGCCCTAAGAGATTTGAATCATCCTGCTGGAGCCAAGCACCTATTTTATTTTGGATGTTGCAATGAATAAATTGAGTGCCTGCAGCAGTCAGTGTCAATCTGGCCTTCAGGGTCTCCACGTTCACKGGCTGATATAATGAGATAATAGTCATTGCCCAACTCATAGAGCCGTTGCAAAGTTTGTATTAATTAATACTGGTGAGGCTTTGAAATGTAGGGAGTGAGATGGGGTTTACAAACTAAGTGTGTTATTATTTTTACTTGACGGTGCTTTCTACTTCACTTTCACACTGTACCTGAGCGGAGCACAGGGAGGCTGYATCCTCTGATTCATCATGAATCACGACGAAAAATACTTAAAATGTGGATGGGATCGATGTATTTACACTAGTTAAAATGTTATAGGGAAGAGGGTTTAATTCYCACTCCAAGAATGCTGTCCAAAGTGCTGGCAGCTCTCCTCTTTTTTTTTTTTTTTTTAATTCTCAGTATTGAACCACCTCTGGTGGAGTCCTCAGTCAGTGTGTACTCAGTGTTTGAGCAAGATGTGCCAGAATGTAGCTGGACATGTGAGACTCCTAYTAGGATTTGCAGAGGACCTAATTACTCCCCAGTGGCAGTGTTGGCTAGCAGAGGTTCTCATTCTCAGCTCTGCAGTCCCCCAGATAGCTTTTTGGTCTTCCATTTCTCCAGCATAGATTGATGTTAATTACAGCCACGCCATTTCAGGGGTGGGCAGGACACCCAGGAGAAGTTGGTGTCCCTGATGTCCTCCCTGTGTTKAGCATCAGATTAGCACACAAAACTCCTTGGGTTGAGTCCCTTGGCAAGTCACACCGTTTCATCAAATTACAACGTAGCTCATTAGGCTCCCAGTCRTATTCCTCCTGTATTCCTAATGAAAAAAATATTATGAACTTACTCATTAAGCACTTTGCCTCCTCTGMTGCATGAAACACAGGTAAAGCCTGCAAGGTAGAGATAGGAGAGGGAGCATCTGCTACTAAACTGTTTGACTCCAGGTGATGTCACTAAACACCCAAGGGACGCTGCCACTCTGCTGGTCGTCAGGAAAAGATAGCCTGGGAAGGAGGTGGCTCCAGGGCCATCCAGGRTGGCTGCAGTGATCCTACCACTGGATTTCCTGCACCAAGGACATCTCCTTTCATGTGCATAACATGTTTTTGACAGATTATTTTTGCTCCTGACAGTGTGCAAGGGGGATTCTTGGCATTATCATCTGGYCCTGGCAGTGTTCTGTCCACTGAASTRGACCAAATAAAAGATCTTTTTGTATTGACCCTTCATGCAGAGGGATATTCATTTTTCCAACATATTTTTTGTAACTAGGAAGCTTCATCCTTTCTGTTATTATCCCAGAGAAGCTGTGGCTGTCCCATCCAYGGAGGTGACCAGGATCAGGCCAGATGGGTCTTGAAGCAAACTGGGATGGTAGAAARTGTCCCTTCCCATGGCAGGGGGTGGAATTGGWCWGTCTTTAAGGTCCCTTCCAACCAAAGTCATCCTGTGATTCTGTGATTATCACCCTTATGTCATATGACATTATCWAAGTAGAAATCACATTTGCCCCCAGGGTCAATGTCTAATTCAGGGAATAGGAGATGTGCTGAGCACCAAGTAAAATTTCCAGTTCTCTGTACTTCAGTGGAGTCTCAGGTAAACTGGCCACTTTTAGTCAAGTTCAGACAGGAGGGAGTGTCACAAGAGCACATCTCCCAGTGAGAATTCACAAGCTGGTGGAGTTAGTGCTCCTTTTACACATGCTATTAAATATTCTGCCCAATTTGTACCTGGTGCTTTTCAGCAGTAAATCTCAGACTAGTTTTACAAGAGAGGTCGGTGTCTTTACCCTCATTTCACGGGCGGATAAACCAAGGTGCAGGGAGGTCTAATGCCAGAAGGTTGGTGTCAGAGCGAGAAACAGCTAATTGCAACAGACTTAAATGCATCATTGTCTCTGGGTGTCATCATTCTTATTTAAAATAATTCTTATTGCCCCATCAACCAGAGAGCTGTGCAGACATACCACGGACAGGAATAGAGCAGCACTGACCTCTTCTCGACAGATAAGGATGTGCTCTCCAGAGATTTTATTTTCCACAGAAATGATAAATGACTTAAAGAAGAGCAGGTGCCATTTCTCCACCTGGGTGATTATGCCCAGAGGCAATAGAAGTAATTTTTAGGATATGATTCTCCTCCTATTTACATCAAGCTAGTAGCAGTAGTTATTTTAACACAATTGCCAGGAGACTTTATTTTTAGATCTCTTCCGCATGGTATCATTCTGTATTCCTTGCTTTGTTCGAAAAAAAGTGGAGACATTTCAATGGGAACATGAAACTTGCTGGAAGAATTATTGCTGCCTCACAAATATATATTGATAGCCTAAGAAGACACTGATCCTTTCTTTCCCATAATGAGAAATGTTTCGAATCTGTAAAGCATCCCTAATATTTTACTTTAAAAGACAAAATCACAAGTTGGGTTACCTTTCAGTAGGAAGTTTATAGGTTTTCCTGCTCTTAAGGGGCTCCTTTGGGAGTCTTATTTCATCCAAATGATATTGTTCTCTTGATGACTATCACACTCCTATAGGAAAATTTGTCAGTGGGGCATAATATTGGTTTAAAAGATCCTAGAAAGCAATTCAAAATTGAATGGGGGGAGGGGGGGGCAGGGAAAGAAAGAAGAAAATAAATGAAGGCAGAAGACGCAGTTTGTGAAATTCACACAAATAAGAAAAATCCAGTTACCTTGAAGACTGATCAGCCACACATATTTCTGTAAGCCTATGTGAGCTTGGTGTGACACTTCTCTGTTTTATTTTTATTACCATGTTTCAAAAGAACTGCTGTAATGATTTTACCTCATGAGGTATTTCACCCAAAGAATAGGGAAGAGAAGACACACAGAAGCAAAAARTGGCATGATGTGTCCATGGAAGGCATCTTTTCCTCCTTCCACTGAATAACAGCTTTTTTTTTTTTCCTTGTGAATCACTTTTTATATCCCTTTTGTTTCTCTCCCAGCATAATAATAAATACRCTTGCTATCTACACTTTGGAAACTCATGGGGTATTTTCTGTCTTTTTCTAATTTCTGTCCAATATTTTTCACAAAATCCTTCCCCAGGAAGCAAAAGTTAAAACATGACCATTCTATTAGGAATAAAAACATTAAAGAATGGAAACCAATTTGAGAGGAATAGCAATGATTCATGAAGTATGAGATTCAGCACARAAAAGCCATGAGCAGTACTGAGATTTTAATAGGGATGCATCRTCATTTATAGTAAGATAAACCTTGAGAAAAATACTTTTATATTGTCTGAATGCCTTCAGTGCTGGATTTTKCCAAAGAAGATGAAGTTTACAAACAAAATTCATTTATTCATTAATGGGCAGCTACATCTAAGAAAGAGAGTGACTGTTGTGTAATGATGTTCTTAAATCCCACACACATTTTAGGGATTGGAAGACTATGCCTCTAGCACTAGGAAAGATATCTAGAATTGCTCTGTCTTTTTATTTTCTTCCCTAATTTATGTTGCTCTAACTAAGATTATTTATATATATTTATACTGAATACTGAAGAAAGAGATTTTCCGGACTGGCTGCCAAGAAACCCATAAGAACCATCTAACAATGAGCAACTTATGACTGCCTTTTTTTTCATCAAAAAGTGATATTTTTCAGGCTGAAGAATGACATCCCTTGGGATTTCATGTGCTGCTTTTTTTTCTTCTTCTTCTTTTTGGCAGAGCTATTTTATTGCACAATGATAGTTTATTTATTGGGACTTTTAATTTGCAGTCTTAGAAAAGGCTAGAGGRGGTCATGACAGCGAGAAAGACATTTTAACCATAACATCTGCCCAAAACGTGAATGATATCTTGAGGTTCTATCATGAAGACATTTGTGGATCACCTGCTAAAGACCAGCACTGAGGTGGTTTCSATGATTTACAAATCCTGGAGAAATCCTGTTGGACAAACTTGTGAGGGCAATACTGTCACAAATCTTCATTTTAAACTTCATCAATTAACATTTTTGTAGTCAAGACCCCTTCCCTTGGCTATACTACAAATGACTCTACCAGGTTTGAGCACATGAATTAGCAGCTCACCATCTACTCCACTTGATTCTCATTTGTCTGTTGGTTTTGTCAGTGGAACTGCACCCCTTGCTTCCARTGCCCATTTATTCCACATCTTTTCCTCCCAAATAGCAAATTACTGCATTTCAAAGGAGAAGAAACCAGGAGATGTCTACATGGTGCAGTCCCATTATTCATGAGAAATTTTGGTGTCACAAAAAAAGCAATGTGTGTGCACAGAGCTTCACATAACCTAATTAATGACCAGTTGACACTGTGCCTCTAATTGTCCACAACTGGAAGCAAAAAATGCCTCCTGTGAGCCAAAGTTGATTAATGCTATTAGTTGATGAATTCCCTTTTTTTTTTTTTTAAAAGGAGCCAAGGGAGAGCCACAACAGCCTTGAACTTTTTCAAGGACTGCCTCTGCTTTAGGGGAATTTTGATCTTGCCTGCTGTTTTGTTTGTTTAAAAAAATGATGATGTCTAATCTTCAGGAACGCACCTCATCATCCAACCCACAARCTGTTGGCAAAATAATAAACCTACACAGAACGTACTGTTAGATCATTTTTTTAAACTTCTTCCTTTCAGAGGTATAAATCACAGCTTTTTGCCTTTGCAAATTAAAGTATAGGCTTTGCACTGAGTAGTTGGCACTGTATTTTTCTGGCCAAATGTTGCATGTTGGCTACAAAGAAACTGTGGACATTGAGTTGGCTATAGTTTGTCTTTGAACTCATTTGCAAGAATTCAGTCTTCAGAGGCCTCCAAAAAAAAAAAAAAAAAAAAAGAAAAACAACCAAAGTTTATTTATTAAACTGCAGTTTAACTCTTTTGTATGCTAAATTATAGGTGGTAATTCTACTTCATTTTTAATTTTTTTTAAATTTGTCTGGCCGAGTTTCATGCACTGTTTACCTCTTCTAGTGTACATAAATGCTGTCATCCCGGCATAAAAGTCCAAAAACCGTTCTTATTATCTTACACAGTCTGGAAAAAGATACTGAAAATAAAACAGTTCTTTTGATAGCTGGTGGYAAAACTAAGTTTCAAATAACTCAACTGTTGTTTAGTAAATACACATTATATTTCCAGAAGTCTTCTCAGCTACATACTTCTCTTTATGTCTTTGTAACCTAGTAGAGAAACACTACTGTTGCTGCAACTTTTGCTGCTAAATTGCCCATGATGTATTTGTAAATAAATTTGAACAGAATACTAAATTCTGAGCGTTATGGTACAGGAGTAGACCATGATGTCTCTCCTTGAGGCAGTTTCTGGTTTTGTCTGTCAAATGCAGTTTTTGACATTTTAATCAGCTGGATGTTCATCAAGAAATAAGTGATGCTCATTGGTGWGTAAACCATTGCAGGTCTTGTGTTAATCTTGGATTTTTCTCTATAGCATCCTCGAGCTGCTTTCTTGTGCTTCCTTTCCATTGATGCGATGCCATCTTTGGTGCTCTAACAAAGGGCTGTATAAATGTTTGCAGCCCGGAACAGATGTTTTTGGGCAGCTTTCATTCAGTTTGCCAAGTTCAGGCATAAAACAAGATCCTGACCRCTTGTGGTTACTGTAGATGGGATGATTTTTTCAAAGGAAGAGTAAGCGTGCTGGGCTCAACGACTTCCTGTCTTCTGGCATCCGACCACATGTCTTCTTTACTATACCATAATGTTTCCCAA
This sequence comes from Malurus melanocephalus, assembly GCF_030028575.1. Taxonomy (NCBI): domain Eukaryota; kingdom Metazoa; phylum Chordata; class Aves; order Passeriformes; family Maluridae; genus Malurus; species Malurus melanocephalus. Next base: position 897,891 of record NW_026623317.1, read on the forward strand.
GTTTGCTTTTGTTTCATTCTCATAATTGGCTTTGTATATCCACTGACTGATCTGATTTTCCTATCAAGACAAGGCTGTTCACTCCAGATTTTCACTGGTGTAACTGAGAGGAAAATTTGGTCCGTATGCTCTGTAATAAGATATATCATCACTGTCAATATTTTTCTTCTTCCCATCACTCCCCTGCCATATGGCAACTTCACAGGAAAGAACTGAACTGCATATGTTCTAAGTAGAACTTCTTCATTCCCTGCAAAGTAGAGGTTGGTTTTAACATCATTCAGATTAAAAAATGGAGGAAGTCCTTCATCCTCTAGCATGAGATTTAAATTCCAGCCACCCAAAAGTTAGGAAACCTGCAGAAACTTGTCATCTGAGCTCCTCCTGCCATCACTGGAGGGAGGAAGGAACTTTGAGAGGGTGGCTCATCACATCCTAAGAGATGGGGGAAAATTTAATTGCCATGAACATGAGTGCAAACCTCTTCAGTACCCACTCTTAATGGTGTTGAACTGATGGATTCACCTGCAGATCCAAGGGCATTTCCCACCTGTGCTGGTGTGACTGGAAAGGGGACAGGGGATATTTTTCCTGAGCTTATGTTAGCCTCCTCTCAGGTGTGTTTWTTCTTGTGGTTGGCAACTCTCTCCAAATAACAACAGAGCATGACTCAGTGGGCATCGAGAGCCAGGGAGAGTTTTCAGTCAGCAAGACACAGATGAGGTGATCATGTTTCAGGGAGGAACTTTGATCCCAGTAAAACAAGCCATTCCATTTATTTTCAGGGGCAACATGTGCTGGCCCATTTAATTTACTGATGTAGATATAGCCCAAGAGGTGTAGGCAGTGTAAAAAAAAAAAACATACAGGAAAATGAAAGATGAACTTGAGAGGTTTTCAGTGTCTGAAACTGGGACTTTGTGCAAGTAGCAATTCAAGAGAAGAGAGACTCTGTGAGTGAGGCTTATTTCAAAATTTTAAAGGCTCTTTTAGTGCTGCTGCTAAAAAGTGACAGTGACTATGGAAAATAGTATTTATAAAAGAAAGATTCCAGGTCCTACTATGCCAAAAGGACTTTCTAAAATCAGTCCCCTCACAGATTCCCCTCAAAGCCATCATTTGGAAACTGATGTCCAGATGTCTGCACCCAGGGAAAAACCTTGCATCACACAAGTGTGTCTGAAAATTTTCTGAGCTCTGTTCACTGGATTTTAACACTTGGGACAAACCCTGCCTTAAACACTCTCACTGTTCACTGCAGAGAAYCCAGATCGATCAACAAGCAGTGCAAAAAAGTTTCAGCCACTTTCACCCACTGCCAGGATACCCATGGACTATGGGATAAATTCAGATGGATAACCCAATTTTTAAGTTTCTTCCAGGGAGCGTGTGGGTGGYGCAGACATTTGACTGCCAGGCTATTCATTTTTTCTGCGCTAATAGTTTCCATGCCAGCTGACTGACCAATTTCCCTGACGTGTCGCGTCAATTTTCATATTAAATATGAAAATAATGGACATTAGGAACGAGCCTCGAAAGCTCCTCATCTCCCAGATTGRGTCTTGGTGCCAAGTGTCTGGCTGRCATCGTCTCCAGTATTCTGCAAACAACATCTGCATGAGYGTGTGGGTTGTGTAACTCACAAAACAAACGTGAGTGCCACGATCCACTGAGCAGGGATGATTGGGGCTGCTCTGCCACAGGAGGGCTTGGCCAGGCTGAGCCTTCCTGGAGAAGGAAAGGGGCTCTGGAGACAGGAGTGCATCATTAGAGTGACCCTGGGAAGMTTTCCCTTTCCTCTCCAGGATTTCTTTGGTCCCAGATGTGATTAATGACGCGTCTCTGCTGAAATGATCGCTGCTGTGATGAGCAGAAATTGAGTGATTTGGGGGCACTGACCCACCCCAGCARCTGCCTTGGAGGGTGACCTGGAGAGGGACAATGTGCTGGAGGCAGGGGATTGTGGAGGATGCACAGGAGACCCAAATTCCTGACTGACAGCGTGTCTTGCTGCTGATCTGCTCAGCCTCTGGGAGCATCTCTGCTGATGAAGGRCAGGTCCAAGGTGCTCCTCCTCCAGCCCATGCAGCTTGATGTGATGCTGTGCAGGAAGGCAGAGCAGACAGCAGGCTGGAGCCCTGTGACTCAAGTGTCATTAGTTCTCTGGAGCATCATGTCCCTGCCTAGGATGAAAAATTTGAGTATTAGAACTATAAAGAGAATTATATTTTGCTTCYTTCCCTCTGACAGCAAGTTTATTTTATCAACAATTTTAGCAGAAGTGAGACCCACTTTTCCTGTCCTTCACCCCAGTTTAGTGYAATTAATATAAAATAGTTATTTTAWAGCAGCYCATGACAGTTTATTTTCKTAAAAGGGCTGAATTTTTTCATTTTTTGTGTCAACACTTTCTTAAGTTAATTTTTAAATTTCTATCAAAATCAGTGCATGTCACTTTGCTGCTTCTAGACAGGTACTAGGACTACCCTTGTTTSCTGTTTATTATTACCTTGGGCTAAAAGTTGGCTCTTGTTCAATGTCTGAAACTTTCCAAAGAAAACAGTCAGCAAAATGTAAATAACTAAACCACACATGCAAAAACAACACTGAAATGTAACGTGATGGGTCGAATTTTGGTTGGGTTAAATCAGGCATTTAGAGTAATCTTTCTTTACCCTTCTTAAATAACAAGTRAGTAAGTCATGATAGCTCACTCCATGTCAGAAAAACCTTGCATTATCCTCAAGGATGAATTCAGGACCTCAGGAAGTTACCAAGTCAAATGAGAAACAGAGACAACAGGCAATGGTTTAGCAGCTTAAGCCATATGCCWCAGATCCAGTCTCGCCATAATTTCAAATGCCAGAAGGATCATTACCAAGCTAATGCAGATCTRTTGAGTGCTTGGCCATTTACTAGAGGCAGAACAAGTCCTCTGAGTTAAATCCTAAGAAAATTAAATCCTTTGGGGGTTTAATGGCTATTAAAAATCACAGGATATTTTCATAAGGGGTGGAGTTTATAAATCTTATGTCCCTAACCAAATTAGCCCTTTCCTTGTACAAATGCATTGCAGCTCCTTATTGCAAAAGGAAGACACAGAGAGGAAGAGAGGTTGAAACTCTCTGGTGATGTGCTCTTGCAAGACCTGTACTCCTGTCATCACTGCTACTCAAAGGCACTGTGGATTTTTGCAATGGAAACCTCAGAATGTTGTTCCTGGGATTTCTCTACCAGTGGCTGGGCTACAACCCTGATTGTTCGTTCTGCATTTAGGGCWAAGCACAGGCCACATCTTGCAAAATTCAGTCCTCTGTGAATCCCAGGCCCTTGGCATCCCACCCCAGCAGTGTCTGCAGTGGGAAGGCTGGGCTGACCTGGTCTCCAGCTCTCATGGAAGTTTTGCAATCCATGTTGTGGGTGTAAACACTTGCATGTAGGCACTGGGGATGGTATTATCATCMTTAGCCCATAATAACAAGGGCTGGTTGGGAATCAAACCCCTCTGTAATCTGATTATAAAGCAAAAGGTAAAGGGTGAAAATTGAGGCAGGAGAAATGAGACTGCATTGGTCAGTTTGACAAAGGTCCCCTGTGTGACCAGGCCTGTAGGTACCACTCAGGGTTTGTAGAAACAGAGAATTGGAAGGCAGGYTGTGAGATAACTCCATGGGGTGTAAAAACCCACTGGGGTGTAAAAATGTCACAGGATATAGTGCATACGTGTTTAATTTGAGAATTATGTGGAAGGCTGATGGAAAACAGTGTGACAAATTAATCACAGAGAGGCACCATTAGCATAGAGAGTGAGGGATGTCACCCTGCTAAGGGCTGASAGAGTTGGGTTTGTTCAGACTGGGGAAGAGGCAGTTTTGGGGTGACCTTGTGGCCTTCCTGTACCTGAAGGGGGCTGACAAGCAAGAGGGAGAGAGATTGTTCACAGGGGCCTGGAGTGACAGATCAAGGGGGAATGGTTTCAAACTGACAAAGGCAGGGTTAGAGCAGATGTTATGAAGAAATTCTTCATTTTGGGATCAGTGAGGCCCTGGAACAGGTTCCTCAGGGAAGCTGTGCTTGCCCCATTCCTGGCAGTGTCCACAACCAGGTTGGACARGGCTTGGAGCAGCCTGGGATAGTGGAAGGTGTCTGGAATGACTGAAACGTCCCTSACAACCCAAATCATTCCATCATTCTGCAATTCTGTGATTCTMTGATTCYRTGGYGGGATGCAAATGTGAAGAGAAGGATTGGGATTCTGGTGCAGAATCAGACACCTGAATATGGGAAATTTGAGAGGAGCACAAATGAAAGCCAGGGTAATAGTGAAGGTATGACTGTGCTTACCACAGTGTAGGTGCTTCACCTCTGAAGGATTGCAGATGAAGACAGCCTGCTGGTGTGCATCCACACACAAATCACTTGGCTTGATGGAAAGAGGCTCATCAAGAAAGAAATGTGATCCCTACCCTTAAAATCTGAGCATCCATGCATTGAGATTTATTGGTGTTGTCTATTTCCATCTGTCATGGGTAGTCCTTCAGCATTTCCAGGGACTGAGAGCTGCTGGTGCTGGGAAKCAGGCACTGGTCCAGGCTGGAGTTCTTCAACATCTTTCTATGAAAATCTGGCAAGATCTGGAGATGCTAAGCGCCTTTCCCAAACTTGGATCATATCTAGCAATAGGAGCCAGATCTCCTAAATCACTGTTCTTTAGGAATCAGCTGATAACATTCTCATGGCTTTGTTTTAATGATCTGTTATTTAAAATGGAATGATGTTGGAAAATTGTCAGAATACTTGAAAACAGCCAGAGAAGTTACATTTAATGGATCATATATTTTTAATTCATTTTCTATTTTAGACTTTTATTGAGACAGCTCACCCCAGTAAGGAAAAATTGCATTTTGCCTTTCTCTTTCGGCTTAAACTTGTGGTGAGGAACACAATGTTTAAATTCTTCATTTGGAATAACACTGTCTGAACAAATAATAAAACAGAAGAACAGATTTATCTGTCAGATAAAGACCTTGGAGCATTTTGTGAAGAATATTTTAAAGATCAAAACATTACAGGTTTTTCACCAACTCTGGGAATTGAAAAGTAAACAGAATTACCTGGAGATCTGACTGAAAGAAAATAAATTCTAAGGAAAAAAATCCTCTTAAATACATTGTTCACTCTCCAGTGTTATACTAAAGCAAAAATTACACTGGTGCTGAACAAGTAATTTATACCAGTGCAAATCCAAACAGTTTCAGCAAAGATGAAGGAGAGCTTTTATGTTTAAAGTACCTTTACCACCAAAAGGCTTCAGAACATTTCCCATTTTTAATTACTTCAGCAGCATGCAGAGCAACAAAGCATAAGTTTGAACTATCTTGCATGGGTTATGAAATGTCAAAACCTGATAACTGATATAATGGATGGTGCCTACATGGCTGAAAAGCCTAAGGAAGCAATCCTTTATTCCAGAGATTTCAGATTAAATCCCATCCAGCCTGAAACTCGGTGAAAATTGCAATGTAATGGATTTTCAGCCTGAAATGAGTTGGTTTGCAGTTAAGATCCTCTTGGAGATACGGCCAAAGATTTGAATCAACATGACAGTTTCCTGTCCTTACGGAGCAGACCAGATGACTGGTTAAGATTAGATATATAACTTTTAGGTGGCTGGAATATGAGATAAATCCCACCCTCCCTTGCCTCTTTCCTCATCTCCTGCACTGAGCACCATCCATCTTTACAGCAGCACCATTGGGGGTACCCAGCAGAAATATTTTACAAGCTCGGTTGGCAGAGGAGTGCAGGGCAACTTCCACAGTTTCTGAAGCATCAGCTGATGTTGAATGCTCTGTTAGAGTTTGATCTTCTTCAGCCACCACCCGAGCCTTTTATCCCCTCTGATTTTTATGTCGACTTTCACTTGCCGAGGGAAAGCCACGCCAGGTTTGGACTTCCAGTGGGTTGGTGGGTTGGCTCCTGTCRTGGTTTGAATGAATTTAATGAGAGCAAAATACTCCCAAGTTCCAGCAAACCCCACCCGCCTCTCCTTTCCCCACCTGGGTCCCAGAGACAACCTTTTCCACAGAGAGGAAAGTGAAAAGAAAAGGGGAAAAAAACTATTTATTTAAAATTATAAAAACAAAA
>NW_026623317.1:904387-908294 GCF_030028575.1 Malurus melanocephalus
AAAAATATGTGTGTGTCTTGTCCCTTTCCCTCCCATTGTCCTTGAAGGGAGGAACATCACCAAACAAACCAGAGCAGTCTCGACTAATGTATAGTTACAGAAGGGTTGTTTAACTTTCCTCTAACATAAGCAGATGATWGGAATACAATACTCAGCTAACCTAGGACAGCTCCTCAGGTATTCCCACCTGGAGGAAAGAAGAGTTTTCAGGACAGGGTTAAATCATGATGATGTGGGACAGGARCATGGGATCATGGGGTTCATTTGAACATTCACATTGTCTGTGCTGGCTTTGCAGGATGTGTTCAGCAAGCAGGTACTTTTTAACAGATAGGAAGGCAAAGCATTGTGTTAATCTCACGCCCTGGAGTGTCTTAGACAGAAAATTAGCTGGAATTTGGTGGTGCCATTACTCAGCAGCTGAGACTTCCTCTGTTTGTGGCAGCATGGGTGGGAAACTAAGCTTTAAATAATGAGGGGCTATGAATCAAGACCCCCTAGCACACAAATATAACCTGTCATGGTGCTCCCCCATGGGAGRAGAGGTCAAGCAATATTTTGCTGCTGGGGTAGGCGGAGAGAACRCTTCTGTGGGAGGATCAGACCCATYTGCCCTTGATCMTGTACGCTTGTACAGCTGGGCTTGCATGATCTCTGCAGCCTCCCAGGTGAATTGCAGCCTTGTACTCACTTTAGAGCCATCTATTACTCCCCACTGTGTATGTTCCTACCCAAAAATCCATAACTGGTCTCGCATCGAATCAATGCTCCCAGTCAACTTGTATCTAAACAAATTGAATGAAGCTGAGAGCTCTGTAGATCCTCTTATTTATCCCATGACAAGCAGAGAGACTCCCAGTTCTTCTGCTCCTGACAACTTTGTCAATAAAATCTGCAGATTGCACAATATAAAGTTGCTTTATAATTCATCTCCTTGACAATAACAGAACCTTTGAACGGGAATGCTTTATGTGGTTATCACAAGAACTGTGCTCAAGTAGAGGCTGCATCAGTGAAGTGCAAAAATAATTTCTTTTTCCTCTTGTAACGTCACATTTCAAGCAATATTTTTTGATGTAATGAAAAAAGATCGTATTTTATTTTAAAGAAGAGTTTCTATTTGACTGGCAATTTGATCATAAGTAGCAACCTCAGGACTTATTAGATCATCTATTCCACTCTCCTTCCATTACAGGATTGTTTTTCAGACCTGAGGTCTAATTTCATTATTTCAAAAGGACAAAACATCAGACTTACAGAAAGTAATGTGATTGCTGCAGTATTTCCCTTCAAAGGACATTTTTAGGCAGTACCCACGAAACTGCTGCTGAAAGAATTGCAAGTGGAAATTTTGGCAACTGGATTTCTGTTTGATTGAGTTGGAGGTGATATCAACTCTCCTATCTGCCTTAATTTATGAGGATGTGTTAGGAAATATTTTAAAAGTCATGCCCCAGATTTTTAATATTTACAGYTAGAGCTGTCTTGGTCTGTTATGTAAAGACTCAGCCAGGTTTGATAATAAAAGATAGGATTTTCAAATTCAGGTGAAACACTACTTTTAAAGATTCATTCATTTTATTACAAATCTGGATGTCAAAATCTTGGCCTTAGGATTTAGGTGGATAGATCGCCTGTTTAACCAGTGACCTCAAAAAATTTAATCTGACAAAATAGAATGAGACACACATTCTTAGTATTCTACCTGTTTATCTCTGAGAAGAAGTCAATGGATTGTTTTGATTCAAATTCAAACTTTTAACTCTTGCTTTTAATTCTTACCTTTAATATAACTGAAACAAAACTGGTTATGAAAGGACCATTTTCAAGGCAATTTTAGGTAACAAGACAGAGTTCTCTGTCTCCAGTTAAACACTTGGCTAAACATTCAGCAAAATGACAAAATGCCKGGGAGTTAATGATACTGACACTGATGTAGTGGCATGATGGTTTGCATGTCAGTGCTCTTCAGCCAAGGACACTATGAGGTTTTACCAAAAATAAACTAGGATGATAAATAACTTTTCCTCATTTCACAGATATGTGAGGAATGCTTRGAAGTGTCAGGTGACTTGATTGTTTTCTACAACTTTCTGCAAAAGATGGAAAAAAATTATTTATTCACTTTCAGTTCCTAGGGGTTTTTTTAAAGCATATTTGCATTAGTGGAGTGGCTGAGATTTGTAGATTATTCAGACCCTGCCAGTGAGGAAGAGCCATAAAATATGCAACAGAGCGACTGCGCACTGGTGGGGTTTGTGTTTTGGTGGGACCAGTCTGTGCTTCAAATGTGTCGTTAYCCTCCACAAGAAAGTTTGGTTTTTACTCTTGAATCAGTTCACATTGTGAATGTGCTCATCAGCCAACTCAGGATATACAGACAGCTGCAAGGAATCTAATTAACATTTGACTACAGAAGATGGAATTGCAATCTACTGCACTATTTAATCTGTCAGTGAGGGTCTGGATTAGAAATGGYTTCAGGATTTCTCTGTAGCTTTTCCTCTTTTTATAGAGGAAATATATAGTTTTAATATAATAGAATCATAGCTATTAGAGGTGGAGAAAAACTATTAATTTAGCTTGGCCATCTAGCATTGCTGCTACTTTTACCCTTTGGATGACCCTAAGAAAACCTCTTCCTCTGWGTTTGCCTCCATCAAACACCTGCAGATTGTTATCCTCTGTACCTTTACTCATCATTTACTCAGGTTGCACTAATTCATGTAACGTTTCCTGGAAAATCAGAATTTCCATTGTCCTTCCTGTGCTAGTTTCTTCCTAAACACCAAACAGCTTTTCAGCATTATTTTCAGCACGGTAAAGAGTGCTCTTATCATGTCTAAGAAGTATCTGTGTCCTATATGAAAATCTATCTGCTATTTAGTTTAAGGTCATGATTAGTGTATTAGTGAAAGAATCATTCAAAGCCACTCCATGATTTTATTTTTTTTTTTGTAAGAGAAGGAATCATGTAATTTCTGTGTGATGATTATTCTTTAATGCGTAGAAGATAGGGCTAAAGTAGTGTGAAGCACAGAGTAGTTGAAAAAGAGAAGCTTTTTCAAAYWAATCGGAATGTTCAGAGGATTTTCKTTTTTTTCTAAACAATCAGAAACAACAAATTGTTTGGATCAGGGAGAGCAGTTGTGTTGACAGCAGACATACGAATGATACTGTTTTTACAGATGGACTGGTGAGAATCAAATTGAAGCTATTGATCTGTATTTGTGTAGGATCCTGCTAAACAGAAAGCTTTGAGGGCTTTGCCATTAGCAGCACAGGTCATTTTACCACCTTGGAAAGGCAACACGCTCTGTTTCTATCACACACACTCCATTGCTAGCTCAACAGAAGATGCCTAGCCTTCAAAAATGTCAAGAGCCCTTCTGCAGGGATGGGGATAATCCTTTACAGATATAATTAAAAGCCTTTTCTCTCCCCTCAACAGACACAGGCACAAAAGATAACTCTTCTGAGGCAGTCTGGAAAAAAATCTGAGTTAACTTTTTAACTTCATTAGCTTTGCATCTTCTGTTTAGTGGAGATCGAACACAGACTGAAAAGAGTAGGATTTAAGTYCTACAATCCAACAGCAAGTCCTCAGGTCTCAAATTGATTAGTGCCTTTGGAAGAGTGCAGAGAGAAGCACAGATCTCACTTAAGCAGGGCAATTTTGGGTCTTGTCTCCCTAGAGCCTCTATTGCAAGTTCTCATTAGTGCCCAGTCTCCTTGGGAGTCTGAGCTGGTGGAAGCAAGGAATAAAGCTTATTTATCATCATGGTTGCTGGTGGGACTGGGACCACCACCAGCCTGATCAGCTGGGAGAACATAATTGTAGCCAGCGGGCAGTAGAGACTGCAGCAAGTGTGAAAAGAAATACTTGGACTCACTTCTCTTTTCTCTT
>NW_026623317.1:908875-926894 GCF_030028575.1 Malurus melanocephalus
ATTTCTTTTGTGTTTGCTTTGATATTATCAGACCCAAGTAGATGGATCACGTTTCAATATGACATCCATGGATTGATGCTAGATAAGGGCAAAGCATTTGAACCTTCGTAATCAGATTCCCCCATATGCAGAGTAACATTTCCTTTATCGAGGAATGGAAAAGTAATTGAGGCATCTGATTTCAAAACTTGCAAATATATCCCATCTGCCTCCAAGTCACTAGCAACGAGAATGTGCTAACCTTAAACAAACTTCAGATCAAATTATTTCATCCCTGCGCTTACATTTTATAGCGCTCTTATCTAGGAATGTTGTAAGTTGCACTTAAGCATTTTTTTCTTCATGTGTATTAATAATTCTTATTAATTTTTGCTGTTTAAGTGGAGATGGTAAGAAAAAAAAGAGCCTACAGGTCTAACATCTCATGTATTTAAAAAAAAAAAAAAAAGGAAAAAAAAAAAGAAATTAACTAATGTAGACCAAAACAGAGTGAAATCCAAATTGTTCTATTTTTTTTATTGTTAGAAAAATTTTTCAGTCTAGAAAAAAATAATTTCAGAAAGACAACAACAGTCTACTGTAGTTACATCCCTCATTTTCTTCTGTTGTCAACAGAGTTTCATTGCCAGAAAAAAAACCAACAAAATACAGAGGAGCACTTATCCTTACTTCTGGTTTTTTTCTACATTTTTGAAGCTGAGAGATGACGTTCTGTTGCCATCTGAGCTCAGCCATGGGAAAGACAATTTTCATCGCTGATATCTGGTGCAAATTACAGCTGTAGTGGARTTGCCAATACAAAAAATTTGTTGAAGCTCAGTGCAGATTTGGCTGCCACTGAAAATAATGCTAAATCTGTATTAAAGAGGGTATATGAAAAGGTTTTCATAATTGCTATGTTCACATGCATTATTTAATGGCTGTGCATCAGAAATGGCCAGATTCTTGTTAATTAGTTTATCACCAGTGATAGGGTGTAATGGTGTTTTAAATAAAGTCTGTGTAATAGGCAGCCCTTGAACATACAGACCTTAATGCAATAAATGCCTTTATCCTGGAGCAACTTATCGTATGAAATGGCCTTAAATCAGGAACGAAATAGATTTCAAACCTTTTTAAACTGTAAAAGAGATATAATGAGGACATCATGTGGGTCAAAGTTGGTCCAATAGCAGACAGAGATAGCCAAAACACTCTTTGTGGCAGTTTCAAATACCACAGGAGAGCTCTCAACAGCCATAAACAATTTTTTGATTCAGAGMTGGATGGAGCATGTATAAGACCACACTTCCACACATTTTACTGCAAATTGTTTTAAAAAAAGCCAACAGCCCTTAACTACAGTGTGCTGCAGAACTCCTTAGAATGCCTTTTTAGCAAGGTTATGAATTTTCAGTAATTGCTGTGGTAATCCATATTTAGCATCTGCAGGATTACTTTTAATCAGCTTTGAGGATATGATTTGACACCGTTCTTTTTATGCCTCACCATTTTACTGGTTAGGCTGTGAAAAAATTCTGTCRTTTGCTGACTTAATTTAAAGCCAATAACAGTAAAATTGAGGGTGACAGGGAGGAGGGAGATTTGGTTACCAGCAAAAGATGGGGGAAATGGCCATGTGTTGTTCTAAAAAAAGCACTCATTGAATCAATAATTGTGGCAATAAAAGGAGAAWTTTTTTCTGCTGTAGAAATTTGTCTCTGTAGATCTCGAGGCCTTTGTGTGTTAAGAGTCAAGAGTAGCACGCATTCTGCATATTTCTCCATATTTTTGTCTGGTTCTTAAAAATATCACCTCTGCACATGTGTGCAGTATATTTTATTTAATTGTGGCTGCCTTCTTCGTAAATAACTTATTGTTTCTAATTAGGTGTTAGGACAAATCAGGACTTTCTTTTTGCTCAGGGGGTRGCTGATGATTTTATCAGAGATTCTCTCCCCAGGGGATATATTGGGGGTTTTCCTAGACCATGGGTGCACAGAGGTTCCGTGGTTTAGTGCTGGATCTGTCAGGGCKGGGTTAATGGTTGCATTCAATCTTAGTAGAAGACCTTTCCAACCTTTATGATTCTAAAATTCTGTGATCAAGAGGTTCCCACCGAGTCCTCCTCACCTTGTGCCTTTCTGGGTGGGTTTCTCTCTGTTCCCTGAGCCATGGAAATCTGCCAGTGTRATGTGGCCACAGTGGTGAAGTGAATCCTCAAGGCTGGCTAAACACAAGGTCAGCAAATCCCAGTTGAAATTGGGGAGAAACTGAACTCTTCCATGATGCTTGTTTTTAAAATCAAGGTGCTTGATGAAATATAAGCAGTGCTTTAATCTGTTTACAAATCTAGCCAAGATAAATCGCTGAGCACAAATTCAGATGGCCCCCTTCAAGGCTCTCCTGTGAGTTCAGTGAAAAGATAATTGAGCTTAGTGATTACAACAAAAGTGCTGGATGCAATATTGTCAGAAAAATACCTTTCCTTCTCTTTAGCAAGGACAGCAAATCCATAACAGAGCAAACATCCACAGTGTTCTACATCCAGCCTTCCTAGACCTTTACATCAAGGTCTGAGGATTCAGTTCAAAGAATTAGTGCCTGTTTCATGCTGTTCTTGTAACAGGATCATCTCCACTAGCAACAGGAACGGCTATATTCTCATTTTACAGAGGCTGCTTTGTAGCCATTGGATGGGAACAACTTTATGATAACTGCAGCAGCCTGGGAGGGAGAATGGGAAGATGATTTTTGCTTAAGGCATCGAGTCTAGTGAGTTATCCGCATGCAGTGCTCTKTGAATTGAAAATGTGTAAGTTTGAGGCAGCCTCTGATTTTAGTTCACAGCCTCTGATTTTTATTAATGTTGTCAGTCTGTCATTGGAGAGGACCAAATGATCTGAAAGATACATATTCAAGGAGTTCTTGAATGTGACCTCATCTAAATTTCTTAYAAGGTTTAGGAAATGTCCTCCAAATCCGAATGTCTCCTTTAATCCACATTGTTCCAGAGGCTTTTATTTCCTCCCCCACCTGCCTATAAACGAAAGCACAGGGTGTTTTTCCTCTTCTACTCCTTAATGTCAGTCAATTGACTGAACCAAAGTTAACAGGGATAGGACTCCAGAGCCTCTCAGATGCTCCTGTGGAAAGTGCCAGCACCAGRTCCTGGGTAAATGCACAGACCTGTTCTTGCTTCAGGTGAAATGAATAATGCAGCAGCCATTAATTTCACTTGCAGCCAGAGATTATGCTTTAAACCAGACAATAAAAGGCTTCTAACTTGGCAAAACCCATTGAGAAAAATAAATTCCAGTTGTTCTGGAGCCAGGAAAAGAAGACAGTTTGATGGGAATTGAAAACGGGCTGGATCTCACCTGCGAGGCAGGGCAGGGAGCCCCTGTTGTSCCTGGGCTCTCTGGTGGGGACAATGTGGTGCACACAGTGTGGGGTTCTGCATGCTGGGAACGTGCTGAAAGGTGCTCTGGTGATGGGGACACCTCATTTGTGTCAGGGCTGGTGTGGCCAGTGCAGTGACCCCTGTGCCAGCCCTGCCATGTGGCTGCAGTTGAGCCTGGGTGGTCAGCCTGTCTTCAGCACGGAATTGTAGGATGTCCAGAGCTGKATGAGAGCCACCAGCACCATCGAGTCCAACTCCTGCCCTGCCCAGGGCTGCCCCAGCAATCCCATCACGTGCTGAAAGCAGTGCCCAAACGCTTCTGGAACTCTGGCAGGCTCAGGGTGGAGGCTGCTTCCCTGGAAACCTTCTGTGTGTGCATAATCACCCTCTAGGTGAAAAAACTCTTCCTGATATCCAACCTAAACCTCCCTGACTCAGCTTCAGACCATTCCCTTGTGTCCAATCACTGGTCATCAGAGGGAAGGATTTAGTGCTGCCCATCCTCCCCTCACAAGGAAGTTGTGGACAGCTTCGGGGTCTCCGCTCAGTTTTCTCTCCTCCAGGCTGAGCAGACYGAGTGACCTCAGCTGMTCYTTGCRTGGTTTCCCCTCAAGGCCCTTCACATTTTCGTGTCTCTCACTGAGCTCCCTTCTTGCAAGACCTTGAGGCTTTGGTGAAGGAGTGGAGGTCAGCTGAGGTGCAGAGGTGTGCAGCTGGGAGCTGGAAAATGGTGAGTTTTTGCAGCAGGGCAGAGGATGGCTCAGCTCCACAGCAAAGCAAAGAARGGTTTCTGAGGATGCTTGCAAGGCAAAGAGCAAGAGCCAGCTGTGCCTGGAGAGTCCCAGAGATGAGAGAGGTTAAAACATGTGAGTCTGCAGGCAGAGAGGTGAGCCAGAGGGGACATGTAGAAGGCATAAAACCTGAAAGCTGTGAGACCRTAGAATCACAGAATGGTTTGTGTTGGAAGAAACCTTAAAGATCATCTCATTCCACTCCCCCTGCCATGGCAGGCACCCCTTCCACCCGACCAAGGCTCATTCAACCTGGCCTTGGGACACTTCCAGGGGTGGGGTACCCCAGCTTGTTGTGGTTCTGCAGTGTTTTAGAATGGTTCACCTAGGGAAAACCTTGTTGAAATGGGAGAGGATGCTGCAGGGAAAGGCCCAGGAAGGAATAGGGCTGACATCTCTCTAAATGAGTCCTCAAGGACACATTGATTTTGGTGTCACCCACCAGACTGTGTCTGGGTGGCACCCAGCAGCTGTACTGGGTGTAAGGGACGATGAGGGGGCTTGGGAGGAAGAGCAGAGCTGTTCTTACAGAGAGAAGGAGGGAAGGGATGAGTTACARTGAGGGTGAAAGAAGTGGACAGCATTCAAGACAAAAACTAAACCTTTTAAARGCCTTCAGGTGTCTCAAGTAGCTTAAACACAAACCCAGCTTCAGGCATGAAAATGGCAACAGTACAATCTGCTGGCTGAGCTCCCATTTCCAGCAAGCCCTGTTTTGGTAGGTTTGGCAGGCTGAAACCCTAACAGGGAAAAATGCCACTTTTATAATTTAAAAGAGGACTCCATGTAAGTAAGAATGAAGTCCAAGTGAACCTGTTCTGTGCTGCTGGATTGGAGCCTTCAGTGCAGGCTGGTCACAAAAATGTCTGCTGCTCAGATTCCAGCGCTCGTTTTTCTCCAGGAAAGCTGTGTGTTTTTCATGCACAAGCCTGCATCTTCATTCAGCAGCACTGCAGGGCTGAGCTGAGCTATCTGCATTGATCTGGTAAATGAAAGGCCCCTTGCTGGCAGGGAAGCACAAACTCCCTGAGCCCTGAAGCAAATTGGAACAAGACAACTCAGACAAGCAGTGGCAATGCCCTGTTATATGCTCTTGTGTGTTTATAACATAGATGTGTATGTGTATACAAGTATTTGGTCAGAAAACACCCAATAGCTACAGTCTCCCTTACTTCAAGCTGATTTTGGGTGGATTTTTTTTTTTTTTTTTTAAATTTCCAATGTTTTCAATACCAGAAAATTGGAGGTACTGCAGACCAAATATGTGCTTGCCTATGTATGTGTAAAAATGTAACCTTTAGAAGCCCTGAGAAGTGAGTGACATCCTTAAACACGGACCAGTGGCCAAGAAAAATGTTTGTGTATGGGGCTGACAAGTGTGCAGAATATAGTTTTTCATCAGATCATGGAAATCAGAGATAAAAAAGACCTATTAGATCATCCTGGCTATTCCCTTGGCAGTGAGATACAGRAGAGCAGGAAAAGAAACAAACAAAAAAAGCACTAAAGCTATGAAATGTCTGCTATGAAATGTCTATTTTTTCAGAAATCACAGTGCAAACAGAAGTCCTGCGACAGCCACTGCACATTATGTTGTTTGAGTCTCGTCAAAACTGATATAGAGAAAGAAAAAAGAATTTGGAGCTTTCTTTAAAATGCCTTGGGCTTTTCCTTTCTCACATAACAAGTTTTCCATAAACCGTAATGTTGAGACTTTTCTTATCTTGTTTCCAACGCTGAGTTTTTTTTTTTTTAAAAAAAAAACCAAAAAAACAAAAAAAGGGAGGTAATTACCATGACATTGACACAGCACTTCATGTAATAAAGAATCCAGTGGTTCTTACAAAGGCCTTGGCAAGGGTTTATAAATGTGTATTGATGAGTGCTTTACCAGTGCCAATGGATTGATCAGATTTGGGTTRCCCCTGAGGAGGAGGAAGCAGAGCTGAAGTGAGCACCAAGGCCAGCTGGTGAGTCAGTGGCCAAACCAGGACATAATTCAGGAGTTTTGTCTGATTTTTTTTGGTGTGTCAGGGTTGGAATCTTTCCCTCAAAGCTCTGGAGGGAGTATCTGAAGACACCAGCTCTCTCTAACCACCAGAGCAGAGCAGTTCTGTGGGCTGGGTACACCTGTGCTGGCTGCTAAAATCCCCCTAATTGAGATTGGCACAGYGTTTGCTGCTCTTGTAATGGATACAGCATTAAACATCTTGAAGTGGCAGCTGAAAAGGTTTTAACAGTGTCCATTTTGGTTTAAGGGTGTACATTTTTTTGACGGTCTTTTACTTCTTGGCTGGTTTGGGTTGGTTTAATTTTTTTTTTTTAATTGTTGGCAGTGTAACTATTGACTTTTAGAGAGAGGGATGAGGAATTTTTTTTGGTAACTGTAATGATTTTATCCCATTTGCCTTCATTTAATTTGGAAATGGAAAGCATATCTTTAATGCTAATTAGGCAGCACATTGCTTAGTCTTCCTGTCCTCGTGTAAATAACAATTAGCAATAATTTAGCAGTTGTRCACTCTGGCATCTTCTAAACCATACCATTGTATACCATTCCAAATTCCTTTGCATTAATTAGGATCATAAGCCAATCAGCATTAATTAAGAAGAAAATAAGTGTAATAACAAATGAAACAACACTAGTGATTTGTATCTGTTCAGTAGTTCTCTGCAGTTTATCAAATAGTTGTAATGTGCAGGAACTTCTTCTAATTGAAACTAATTATGAGGTTTCCCCTGCTACTTTGAGCCTCATGTTCAAATCCCACAAAGCTCATTAAATAAGAAACAAAGCTGGAATCTTTAGCACATATTGTATCTTGGTTCACGTTAATTAGCACCACGTTTGGGAGGCAGTAAGAGGCCGTTCAGCACCAAATGCCACCTGAAGGGACATTAGATAAGGATTTTTGCAGGCTTAAGAAGCTGCACACAGACCTGAGCCAGGTATTATCAGACTCAGCCGAAATGTCACACACACACGCCTCAAGACTGCMTGCTAAATATGGTACTTTTGCAATTCAGCCCATTTTGACCCTGCCTTAATGCCTGTTGTTATTTGGAGCGGGCACCTGGGGAAACGCAGGCACTTAAATATGACAATCATTACCTCTGAAGGTCACTCCTGTCCGTCGGTGACCGTGTCACACAACAGCACACATTTTCCAGGGCTGTTTTGGGTGCCATTAGCACCATTTCACTTTCAGAAGCAATCTCCTTGCCAGCATCTTTAGCAATCCCAGGCTGAAATTGCTGCACAATGTTTWTGCGTTAATGACACTAAAAATACACCATGGTGGGTGCAGCCTCCCTTCAGTTGTGTGCTGTAATTTCAAGGCAGGCAGTCAGYGGGTGTTGAACACAGTGATATCCACAGGCCTCTGGTTTTGTGCCTTTTCACTACAAATTCACCTCATCTGAAGCAGTTTTCTGTACAATCTTACGAGACAGAGCCACACACTGATCTTACAAGAGATTGCTGCCTTGCTGCTGCGCTGCCACTCTCCATCTTCATGGACAGAGACACGCATGACCTGATCTTATTGGAAAATCTCATATGCCCTGAAACCAAACTGAATTGGAACAAATCATGGTCTAGTTTGTGCTTACACAGTATCCCCTTCCAGCTGACACTGTTTTGAGATCACTAATTAATTTACTAATTAATTAAAATACCCTACAAGTGGCACAGTGACATCTTGGATTCTTTGTTGGCTCTTCTGGCTTCTCAGCTGTGTGTGTGCAAATTGTCAAGAGGTCTCTGGTCCCACCTGCTTTCCTTGGGGCTGTGAGTCTGGCCCAAAAAAAAGCCCTGCACAGGTACAGAGCTGCCATCCTTATTTTCAGGCCATTATTCTGCCTGTGAAAACCATACCAGGGCAGTTTGGAGACAGGACAGCTGAGATTTGAGATCCAGTGGTAAATGAAAATCAGAAATGGATCCCATTTTGGGCAAAACAAAAAATGTTCTCATGTAAAACAGGAGGGAAGAAGTGCCAGCACCCTTTCCCCCCACTTTACATTTCCAAACAAATTGTTTCAGTGAATGATTACTACAATTTGAAGTAGTGTTTAAATGAGTACTGAGAAAAAGGCCACAAAGGGTCATTGCAGTTTTCTCAGATGAAAAGAGGAGGCCACATTTAAGTTACAAAACACTGAAAAAAGCATGTGATMCAAAACTATTCAAAACTAAACTGTTCAAGCACTTCTTCAGGAAGCTCAGTCCGGTGATGCCAACATCCCTGTGTCCTGTTCTGTGTGAGAGACAAGTAGGGTGTGAGCATTGATATGTTTCTCTGGTGTGATTGTGAGCAGGGCTTCCTATTCTGGGAAGTCAAAGCCTCWRTTGCCCCAGSRAAGGTTTRGGTTGGATCTTAGGARYRATTTCTGCATTGAAAGGGTGGTCAAGCACTGGACCAGGCTGCTCAGGGACGTGGTGGAGTCACCACCCCTGSAAGTGTGACACAGCTGTGCCCCTGGGGACRTGGGTTAGTGGTGGGTTTGTGGCTGGACTCGATGATCTAAGGRGARCTTTTCCAACCTAAATTATTCTGTGATTCTGTCTTTCGTAAAAGCCTTTGATGATCTCCTGGATGTAGGGGAAGCAATGTGATGGGAAGTGTCTCCAAAGTTGAAAACTTCTCTGCTCCTGATGCCATCCTCCAAAACACAAAGGGAGCACAGCTGATGTTACGCTTTTGGGTGTTTTTGAGGGAAAAATGGAATGAAATATCAACTGTACATGTTTTCTTTCCCCTTTCAAGAACTTGGGGAATTTATATAGAGAAAATTTGCTRCAGCAGGCTTGTCATCTTCCCACTGTGCAAACTGAAATCTTCATGTTACATCAAAATTAACATACAGTACTCTATTTCTTGTGAAATTCCTTTAAAGAAAGAAAGCAGATCATGGTTTTCTTATGAAAACATCAAAATAGCCAAGTAACTGAAGCATCTGGTGCTTCAGGAAACCTCCTAGAGCTTGCTGCTGGTCCAAGTACCATTCTGAACATTAGGTTTTTTATCTGAAATGCTTTCCAATAAAAAATAAAAAAATAAAAAATAAATAAAAAAAAAGAAATTTAATTTGATGTTTCCAACAGAAAGCATGTATGTCTAAAAAGGAGTAATAGACGTAATAAACAGTAAACTAAGTTTAAAGAAAATTTAATACCTATTTCATTCACAGGAAAATTAAATACCTATTCCATTTATAGGCTTAACTAAAGGTGCACATAAAGGAGCAGGTAGGGGAAATTAGAGGAATTCGGATTGCACAGTCCTTGTGTTGTGGAAAGCAGGCAAAAGAGGAGTCACCAGGAAGTTTTTTCCTAATAGAATTATTTCTCTGTAGACCTTTCAATAATTTCTAATTTTGATCTGTGAAGAAGTGTCTAAAGCAACCAGGGAATGCTGATACTTCCACCTCTTTCAGAGGCTCTTTGGGGTTTGATTCACTAAAATCCTTAAACTGTTTTTCAATCTTTGTCTGACAAACATAAAATAACAAAAATGAAGTGATTTGCCACACCTGTCCTCTGTGACAGTGACCCGGGCAGGAAGGTTTGTTATTGTTAGAATCACCGAGGGAAAGCCTGGCACATCACTAAGGCAGTTTTGGTTTTTGCTTTGATCTGAGCTGGAAGGGGTTAAAATTACAGGGATCCTTACCTCCAGAAATGGAGAAGGAGGAAAGAAGAAAGAAAAGGAAAGAGAAATAAGGCACAATAAAAAAAAAAAAAAAAATTTTTTTTTTTTTTTTTTTCGTGGAAGGGATTGGCTTCTGATTTCAATTATTTCTAAGTTGTAAACATTTTCAGGAACAAGGAATTCCTTTGCATACACATATTGCTATTTGCAAAAACCAGGCCCAGTCCAATGGAATTTTGTTTTTGTCTCAGCAGAGTCATTTTATTCATCTGCGAGATTTTATTTAATACTCTGGTATTAATGACAGCAAGAAATTAAACAGTTGTTTCACTCATTTTTCTTCTTTTCAGTGTGTGTCTTTCTTCCCACCGCCCCCCTCAACCCCCGTATCTTTATAATTATGTTTTAAGACTGTAAATGTTTCCAAAGGTAGTGCCAGATTTAAAATACTGGTTGTTATTACAATGTGTGGGTGGCTTTACCCTCTCTATTTGCAGCCTCCAGCTTTTATCTGCCTTGCTTCAATCCTCCTGCTGTAAGAGAGGCATCCAAAAAAAAAATAAAATAAAAAAAAACCCAGCTAATTTAGGGGAGAAGCTGCTTGACTCCTTTTATGATGATTACGATTATTTTAGACTGGAGTGACTACCCTTTAGTAGGCAAAACACAAAAAAAAAGAAAAAAAAAAAGAAAAAAAAAAAGGGAAAAGCTTTGAAAGCATAAAAAATTTGATACTATAAATCAATCAAGCATTCAGTCCTTGTCTCCCAGGCTCATTTTCATCTCACACCCCCCAGCTGCAAGGATGTTACTCTGTGCTGGTGATGAGGATCAGGCCCTCCCTCTGCACTAAGATGTTTAAAGCAGGAAGGCATTTTTGCAGGCTGYTGCATCTATCCCAGAGCCTCTTGTGTTTCTTCCTACTGACAGGGATGTGAGGAAAGAATCAGACATTCAACAGGCTCAGGGTAGGGGAAGGGGATAACAGAGGCTGCCTTGTCCTCCTCTGAGTGTTAAACGTTTGTAACTGGAGTGGGATATGCACAATTTCAGGTGAAAGGATGCAGCATTCTGGATAATTCATTTTCATCACACATTTCTGCTGATGCCACAGGTGATGGGCAGCAGCACCTCAAACCCAGAACCACTGACCAAACAGGCTCAGCAAGGGCTGRGAAAGGTGGATGAGGTGGGAATCGGTGCAGCAATGACTTCATTCATCCAAAATAATCTGCTCAAGGCTGGGCTGAGTTACCCCTTACACTCCACTGACTGTAATGGCTAAGTTCTGCTCCTGAGAAAGGACTTGCTCAGAAATCAGTGATTCCACTTGYAAACAACTCTTCAGTGTGTTGAGTCCCATTTTCTGGGAGTGGGGAACAGGGGATATTTCCAAGGCAGGTCAGTCCTCCCCTGGTGATAAATGAGTTGTGTTGGCAGGCTGCTCACCACACCACTGCAACTTTCTGAGCTGGTCCCCTTCTGGCTGCTTTGAGTGCTGGCAGTGCTCTTAAACTCTCCTGGGAGCAGCTTTGGGTTCCCCAGAAAGGGAGGATGGGTTAAACTCACATTTCTAATTTTATGTGGGTAAATGCTGSAATATCAGCACTGGGATCCCTGTGTGTTCATAGGGAAATGGGAGCTGAGCAAACAGGCACCAAACAGGTTCTGAAATGGGCARAGGAGTTGGAGGATGGGTCCAGATGAATTTTTTGTCTCTGATTTTCTCCTGGCTAACCATTTTGAGGGGCAGGGCAGCTCCCAAGGATGCTTTTCTCAGCACCCAACCAGGTAACACAGAGGGACCACGGTGGGGATCAGTGTCACTGTACCAACACAGCTCTCCTGACCCATCCTCAGGGATTTTTCCAGAGAAAGCTCTTGCAGAGGGAGTCAAACAGCACTAAATTCACTGAAATAAATTCACAACTAAAGTGTTGTCCATGGAACACCTCACTGCAGGAGGGAAACTGAGGCACGGGGTCCGTTTGCTGCAGGATCAGGGACACTCTGGAGCTTCAGCAAAACCCTTGGAGCAGCCAGAGGCTTYCTATCCTTTTCTTTGGCCATTAATGTGTTTCTTTGTAGTCACTGGAGTTTCCCCTGTATCTGAATGAAGAGTGCCATAAAAGTTTAGCATTATCTGTCTGCCTGCTCTGCTGATTATCTGTGCTCATATATGACTACTATTGACTCATTATTGRCATGGCACTGATCTGAACTTTGAGTTTATTGCGCTGTGGGARCACAGTAGCTGTCCAATAATGTAGTTATTTCAGCAGGCACCCTTTCTTCTATGAGATAAGAAGACAGTTGTATCTGTTTAGTGCTATCATAAAGTTGTGTTGCTTTCTCAATAAAAAGGAGTCTCTGCTTGTTGTTAAATGGGGAGAGAGCAGCATAGCTTTGGATCCAGGGTTTGGATGAAYCCAGCTTCTGTTTAATGAACCAATGGCTTGCACTTTTGATGTATYTGTTGGTCCTTTAATCAGCAAAACTTAACTGAAATCAGGAGATTTCCTGATACGCTACAAATTCTGAAAACAAGTCGGCTGCAAGGTTGGAATCTCAGGTCCTTTTCTTCAACCTCCCATCCTCTGTAGGGCAACAAAGTGCTTGTGTTGCTCAATCCTTATTGCTTCAAAGCTCTTTGAAACATGTCAGTGTGGTTTGAACTCACAGCTATGCATAGTCTGTCTTTGRCATTTTATCTTCAGCTGCTTGTGTTCCAGCTAATTAGGCATATCGTGCTGGACTGGGAATAATATATTAAATATGTTATGATTCTTTTCCTGTGCTGTGGTAGGTGGCAATTCTCCACCAGTAWCTTGAAAGTGCAAGAGCTGTTTCTCCCAGCTTTTTCTGGGGAAGCAAATATTTAAGCTAAAGACACTTGATTTTTGCTACTATGGGTTTGGGTTGTTCTTGAATTCATTTTCTATATCAATGTATTCTAAACACATGTGAGTAAATGCTCGAGTGAGTGCAAAAGTGTCTGGGAAAGTCTGKGTGCCACCCAGACCAGAGGATGCAGGCTGAAAAGAAATTATGTGAAAGAAAAGGAAAGAATAAAAAAAAAATCAACCAAGGAATCCATATTGTATCATTTAAGTCCTTTATACACAAAATAGTCTGGCATCCTGCTGAGATCCCTGACTTGAGTTTGGGCTCTGAACCTCCTCTTAGTCCCTTAAAAAGAGAAGGGATATTTGCAAGGACTGGGCGAAAGCACACAGCTGTGCTGATGTTTGGAGATCTCATAACTCAGGTTCTGGCTTAGCAGCATCTGTAAAATTAACGGCTTCGAGTTTGGT
This sequence comes from Malurus melanocephalus, assembly GCF_030028575.1. Classification (NCBI taxonomy): domain Eukaryota; kingdom Metazoa; phylum Chordata; class Aves; order Passeriformes; family Maluridae; genus Malurus; species Malurus melanocephalus. Next base: position 922,017 of record NW_026623317.1, read on the forward strand.
TCATCCGTAGGAGCGGGGAGTCTGCTGAACACATGGGATCTCAGCRTAATCTTAACACTTGTTTGTGGAGAGATCACACAGAGAGCTGCATATGGTTGGGTTTAAGCTGCTCCTGGGGTGCTGAGGGCATTTCTGATGAGCTGGGGTTGGTATTAAGATCAGCGTGGCTCAGGATGTGGAGATGCTGTGAACTTTTTTGGAGTGCCACAGCCTGTTTGTTCGGCAGGTTTTGAGATCCTGAGGGACCTGGCCATCTGCAGCAGCCTCAGGCATTCTTCTGGTGCTGGCCTGTTTCTTTGTAGGTCTCCCATCAGCAGAAATCATATGGCTGAGGGGAAAAAAAAAAAAAAAAAAAAAAAGGCTTCAGTATTTTATGATTTCCAGAGAATAACTTTGCCAACTGCTTGTGCGCTCGTCACTGCGATTTCTGCCCTTTGTTGGGGATGGGAAATGGGACACTGGGTGACTTCCTCAGGGTGAACTTGTGGAGGAAGGCAAAGCCATGCCTGTAACTTTTCATTTCTAGTTTGGGGTGAGAGGGCACTGTTTGTTGCTYCTTCTCCCTGGCTGTTTATCTACCTGTCCTCACATCCACATCTCTCCCATTCTTTGCTCACAGTGGCCCATTTTTGATCTGCTTAAATCGCAACAATATCACAGCCACAGACTGTGTCAGGCTATTGTCAGCTTGGGGGAGTAATACCTCTGTTTACTAGAAGGCAGGAAGAAATTTCAGTGCACCACAACTCCAGGAGCTCAAACCTTGCTCGTTTGGAGGAAGTCATCATTTGCCCTCTCTCTTTGATGCTTTGCAGTGAACACTTTTCCTCACTCCACTCCAGTGAATCTCTAATGGATAAAAAGAGGATAGAAAAACACCTAATTTGCACCTTAAAACCTATTTTCCCCCTATTGCACGAGGGCCAAAGACAATATTTCTCTTCTGCCTTTCCCTTGTAGCTCTTGCATATCTACATATCTACTTTCTCAAAACCGCCTGAACTTTAGAAGACAAAAGGATGACAGAAAGAATGACAAGAAAACCTCAACAAAGGGCTGTTTTTATGCTTTTTYTCCCTGATTAATTTCCCAGTAAATTGTTGTCAGGCAGGTGCAGGAGCCATCCWTAGCCCAGATAATTCAGGGCTTCTCTTGAGCAGGTGCCATCAGAGCCAACGTGGCCACCTCCAATGTGCATGCATCACCTTTCCTTCCTTCTCAGCCCGCCTCCTTCTCAACCTGCACACATCCTTGGTGTCTTAATTTAAAAACTTTTAAATGCCCCAACACTTTCCTTTATCCCTGTCTCTAACAGAGGATAATAACATTATTTGGTGTCAAAAGCTTCTTTTAAATATTACTAATCATCACATTCCCGGTGTAAATTAGCTGTTTGGCTGGTGAGTAGGAAAAGGAAAATTTCTGGAGAGGAGGTAACACATAAGATCAAGAACAGACAGAAAACGGAGCTCAACTGCTGATTCCTTTGTCAAGTCCAGCTGGGGAAATTAGAACCCTAATTGCTAAAACCAGCAAAGCCAGAGCTGARGAGAGTCAGGGAGACTGAAAAGAGGTCAGTGACTAATGTGAGTTGGAGCCAGGACAAGGGAGTAGCAGCAGCTGCCCAGGAAGACAAACAGCCGTGGTGATGTGGGCTGCACGGCCATGCTGCTGAGCACAAACCACCCTAAAAGGCTGTGACTCTGAGTGGGGCTGTGCCAGGACCAGATCATTCCTCCTGCTTCCTCCAGCATCTTCCCAGCCACTGCAGCAAGTGCTGCACAGCCCGAGGAACACTTTGTACCATTGTAATTAACACTTTTATTCTCATACACAGGAGCAGGGTTAGATAATCTGGGTCAACACGTATGCACAGCCTGCAAGGGTGCTCATCATAGCTGTGAAGAGCTCCTTCCACAGCCAAGCCGTCCTGTATGCTGCTAAAGAGCATAAAAGAGGCCAAGTAACTTACAGGAAAGAGTCATGTTCAGTTCTGCTTGGGGCACTTGTCCCTCTCTCCCTGGAGGCAATGACAAGCCTGGGACAGAAGGATCAGTGAGATGACCCCTCAGAAAGATTTCAAAAATTTCAGATACACTCTGAACTGACACTAGCTTTTCTTAACTCTTGATTTTTTTTATTATACATTTGAGTATATATTCACATTTGTATATCCATTTATGGATATGATTATACAAAACCAGCTTTTTAAAGTGCTTAGTGCCTCACTTGGTCAGTTTAGGGCCCTTTAAAAACCCTTTCCTGCACATGCTTGGCAGCTTGAAAGATCTGTTCTTTTAAATTAAGCACCCACTGCACTGTCCTTCCCATATCAGAAGACAGTTTTTAAGCCCTCCCCTTCAAAACGAAATTAATCTAACATCAGGAGAGGCTTGTAGAAGGAAAACCTATCAGACTCTGAAATAGTGTTCCCCAGGGAAACTGGGGAAGCCCAGCCATTTAAAGATGACTGAGTTGACCTATTCTGGGACAGCTGGAAAGATGGGTTAGCTGAGCTAATATGGCTTTTCCATTTCTAATATATCTGACCTAAACTTGGAGAGTTGAGACCCACCAACGTAGGCAGACGTGCTTTCAAGGAACACACCAGAAAATGAGGAACAGCATTTGTAGTAGGCAGACAAGTCATAACCACAGGATCCCTGGACATTCAGCTGTGGCTTTCTGTCTTCTTCACTCTCCAACTTCTGTGCTAAGTCACTTTGCTCTCCAAAAGCAGAAAAGGCTCAGGAGTCCTGCTCCTGAACTGATGTAATGTAATTTGGGAACTTGGGAAACAGTCAAAGAAAAGAARGAGGAAACTGTGGAAGTCCTTCCTRTGGAAGGAACACTGAWGRAAAAAYGTCCTGGAAGATCARTGTATGCCTTGTTATGGTTCAGGTTTTAAGTAAATTACAAATATTGCTCCCAGAAGGAAAAATAAACTTTGAGTTCAAAACACATGTGTTAATGTTCATACATAACTTGTTTTTTCCTCCCACATGCCATGGCCTAAGTAAAGTCTAAGTAAATAAAGTGTTACTTAATTTTCATAGTGATTGTTGAGGATATGCATAATCTAAGTGTGGATAGCTATGTGTATGAATATAATATATATGTATATATATATATATATATGTATGTGTTATATACACAGTAATTTTCATTTCAGTTTCTGTAACCCACATTCTTTGAGGAATATCTGTTGCAATAGCATTATCCTCTTCCCCTTCTAAAAGTTGGGCTTTGAGAGTAAAATAAGTAATAATACAAATTGTGTTAGGTTAACTACTGGAATGAGATGGGATTCTTCCAGGGTAAAAAAAAAAAAAAAAAAAAAAAAAAAAAAAAAAAGAATGCTGTAGGATTGCTACAATGAGCAATTACACAGACATTCCCCCATCAAAAGCTGCATCTTGAGCAGAGATCCAATATCAGAGATTTGGCATAATAACCCTTCAGTACAAGTCAGCCAACGATTGCAGGGATGATAAGGAGTGGAAAGATGCTCTCAGGGAAAAGCTGCTTTTSTCTAGACTGGAACCTGATTTATCCTCAGCAATGTGTAATGCTGGTCACAGCCTGCATTCTCTACCTCATTTCCTRTAGGGCAAAAGAGCAAGGGCACGTGAAATGTGGGAAATGAACTGAAAGTCTMAATAATTGCTCCCTTTGGAGACAAATGAAGACCAGTCAGTCCTGGAGAGTGGTTTTACTCTAAGAAACAATATCCAGGCTGAAGGATAAGGAGAGCCCCTGCAAAGTTATTAGGGAAAAGTAGTAAGATGTTCATCTAAGAGTTTTGTAACTATATTTTAGTTCAAAGGGGTGATATCTGTCACATCAGACAACACACACCTGTACATCACTCAAAATCTGTAAAAGTCCATTTTTTTTTTGAGTTGCTGAGCTCAAGAATCAGTGTGTACCTTCTCTGTGACCATKTGTTTGGGGCTGTCAGAACCCCATAAACACGAAACTTCAGCACTGATTCCTTCCACAGCCTCCCAGTAAAACATTTGTTGAGACATCCTCTTTTATTTGAATTATCATCTGAAGACATGATCCCAATTTTCTAACAATACTATACCACCCCAAAAGCTTCTTACACTCTCAGACACCAGCAATTTGGGGAATGACTCCATTTTCCTCAATATTTACAAATATTAAACAGTTTCCATTGTGTTCAACTTGTTTCATGTGCTTGCAGGAAGCACTAAGTTGTTTGTTTTTTTCATCCCCAAAAGAAGAGTCTCTTTCTGCCTTTTTTTTGTGTTTTGTTCGATTTTTTTTTAAGACATCTGACATTCACTCATCACTCATTTTGTGAAGTTTCCATTTTTATGAAAAATATGTTGCAATGAAATTGCCAGCTGTTATGGCTGCAGTAGCTGGCAGTATTTGCCTTTCTGCATGCTGGTCAGAATAGGATGCTCAGATTACCATCCAGACTTCCCTTGCAATCTTTGTCCAGTTGTTTTTAATACAGTAAGATTCTGACAAAAAAGGAARTCCCCTCATGGCTCTTSYTTTGCATGTAGCCACAGCTCCTCTKCTTTAGACYATGTTGTTTGTTTTTCTTGTGAGYTTGTTGAATGCCTCTTTCAGGAGAAAGTAAGGGACACCATTTTCTACCACAAGCCTTCACTAGATTTACTGGGAGATGTTTAACAGTTAGGAACTTGAAATCCCCAATCAGAAATTAGTACCTCCCTAGCCCATGAGGGCACCTCCTTCATAGTTCACCTATTAGCTCTTCTATGCAAACCCAGGTTATTTTTCCTTCCTTTCCTTTCCTTTCCTTTCCTTTCCTTTCCTTTCCTTTCCTTTCCTTTCCTTTCCTTTCCTTTCCTTTCCTTTCCTTTCCTTTCCTTTCCT
>NW_026623317.1:927204-941161 GCF_030028575.1 Malurus melanocephalus
TTTGGTGTGTGTTTAATTCATCACATGCTTAGCAAAGTGAAGCCCCATAATTACCTGGAAAAAATGCAAAAATGCCACGAGGGAGTGAGGGCTGTGCCTTGGGTTGTTAGAGATTCAGTGGATCCTGCATTTTCCAGTAGAGGCCACGCCAGGTCAGTGCTCTGGGTTGCAGGAATGGYTCACACCAAGAGTGATGCACCATCTTCATCGAGGTCTCATCCAGCAGCAGGGATTAAGGGCTGTCCCATCTGGGATGAGAGAGGGCAATAAGAACTGGACAGGTCAGTAATTACAGTCCATGGAGAGGAGTCGATGGAATCTCCATCCTGAGATAGGGATCTCAAAGCTGAGTCACCCGCTCTGATCATACCCATCAGGCTTTTTCAATTAGTTGATATTAATCACCTAAACGCACCAGTGAAAACACAAACCTTTTCTGCTTGGACTGGATGAGTTTCTGCCTTGGCTGGGGGGACGTGCAGTCACCAGTTTTACCCCTGTCCATGCCACCTTCTCCGAGCAGAAATATCGATTTGTTGGTGGGATTGGCAGGGCTGGGTTAATGGCTGGAGCTGATGATCCTGGAGAGGTTTTCCAGCCCTCATGATTCCATGATTCTGTGTTACCATCATACACCATCCCAAACTGCTGGTGAAGAGCTGCCCCTCACACCTTCAACTAAAGTGGTCTAAATATTCAAACTTTTGCTGGAGGAGGCAGTGGAAATGCAGACTTTTGCTGCAGTTATGACAATCTGAAATACAGATCAAGAGCATTTACTTTTCCAGTCTCATTTTTTTAAGATCCCTCYCTGTCCTCCCTGGAGCCCATAAAGCAGATTTGTTTGTGGCAAACATGTGCTCACAGAGAACACAGAGGCTTAAGCAGCTTTCCATGATGGCCTTTGATTCCCTGAAATTTGCCCTGGGAAACACTGCAGCGGTGGTTGATCTGCTCCATCCCTCCTCCCAGCGCTCKGTATTTCCCATCTCATATTCCTCAATATTCCTTCTGGCAGATGTGCCAAAAGGGCGGCAATAAAAGCCCATTTGTGCGGCCGAGGGTTCATCGCCTCTCCTCCGAAAYGGCGAAAAAAAAACCAACATTCAATAATTCCTCTTTGCAAGCCGTTGTTATTTTGATAACACTTCAAGCGAGCAGCAGAAATCCCGAGCAGCCCCTGGCAAGGGGGAATTAGCCAGGACAGCACCTCTCCTGCGACTGGAGGTCTCTGGAAAACAAGAGGTGGTTTGAAGTTGGACACCCTGGGAATCAATGGGTGATTGTTTGCGTGTGGGGGCCGCCACAGTCGAGGGTCAGTGGGTTCTGCAGTCACAAAATGCATTTCTCCATTTCTCGAGGCCAACAATATTTTTTTTTTTTTTTTTTTTTTTTTTTTTTTTGCCTGCGAGCTCCTTGGTTTTCCTTAAAGGAAAATATATGTACTGAGGGGAAAGGGAGCTAGCAGGGAGCTGGTGCTGCGTTTCAAGGCCCTTTTTTAATTTGCTCTTAAACTGTGTTCGCTGAAGTCCTGCTTAGCCCTAATAAATACGTTTCTCTGGCCAAATCTTTGAAGTCAGGCCTGGAGGTTCAGCTTCACAAGTCTCACTCCATTTAGTGGGAATCTCTCAGCTAAATGCACATTCATCAAACTGACAAAACAGATGTTTGTATTATATTATATTGCATTATTTTATTTTATTTGGTATTTGGACCAATCCAAAGCACACTGCAGTCAATAGAAATCCAGCCTAGGCTTTAGTGGATATTGTACCATAATATCATGAAAATGTCTTTATTAAGCACATTCCAGTAGTCAGATGGGCTAATATTTAGACAACATTTCCTTGCCTACCCTGAATTCCTCCCTGTCAACACAAGCAAGAACTTACTCCCTGTATTCTGGGTTGAGGGTTATTTGGTTGTTTTTTTTGTCAATATTATTGTTACAAAATAAAACTGTTGAGGTAGATGTTCTGATGTGGAAAAACATGTAACAACCAAGGCGCTTTCAGYAGCCTGCTAAGTAATTTCAGCAATATGCAGGTGAGGATACAGAGGTACAGGCAATGGAGAGGCTGTAAGTGTATGGCAAAGGCAAATATCTTCCCTTTTCCTTCTTTTCACTGTATTTTATTTAGCGTTSTTAAGGATCAGGTCATTAAAACAGTTATGAATGGCTGTTCCTTTCGCTGCATAGAATGAAATTCAGAGGTGCTGGAGGCCCTCAGTGTTGACCTCCAACAAAATCCCTCATTGCACAGTCCCTTTGCTACCATCTCATGTCAGCTCCCCATGCTGTGATGTTGATGCTCCCCTAAAAGCCCTGGAGAGGACCTTCAATTGCTCTTTGTGTCTCCAGATTCAGTAGTTTGAAAAAGAAAGATTATTCAGGGAATTAAATATTCTGTCTTTATCTCARAAATACCTCTAAATATAAGGCAGGAACCCTGCCCTTAAGATAGTGTTTGCCTCCCAATTAAAACTGCAGAGAAACYATAATGCAAAATCAATGTGATTTCRGTCTCACCCACTACAAACAGGAGTCATGTTTCTCACCTACAGGGGCTCTGGGTAACCACATCTCTTAATATACATTAAAAAAAACCCTTTTGCCCAGCTCTAGCAAATGGCATTATGGGGCACAGGGAAGCCTGTCCTTAACTTGTGGGATTTGGGTCAAACAGGAGCTCAGTCTGAGCCACAGCTGGATGCTGTGTCCCAAATCCAAACCCACAGCAGGAAGTTTAGCAAAGCAAACCCTGGCTCCATCTCTCACTCTTCACCTGTTCCCAGGCCTGTGAGACCCTTTGGCAGAAAGAGCAGCCCAGGTGGGCTTGGGGAAGCAGTGCTGAGCTGTTCCCTGCTGCGAGCCACTCCCTCATCCCTTTAATGCAGTGTAGGTCTGTCACAGCCCCTGCAAGCTTTCCCACTGCAGCTAAATACATCAAACAGGCAGGGAGGGACCTGTGAGAGCTCAGGGCTCCATCAGCCCTTCAGCAGCACGAGGAGGACACTCACTGAGGACACTCCTTGCTGCTCTGCCTGCCTTACCTATTCCATCTTTATTGTAACTTGAAGAAATTCCCTCATCAAAGTGATACAGCTCTATTTCCCAGGTCTGTTCTCTTCCTTTGTGCTAAAGCTGCTTCCTCTGCAACTAACAGACTCCAGCAAGTCTGGATAATTTGTGTTTCATGGCATGCAAATAAAATACATATAGGAGGACTGAGGTAAGCTAGGGCTGTATTAATCTAATAAATAARGATATTACTGTTTCCCTGTCTGATCCCAAAACCAGCAAGCCTTTGTGTATTTTCAYCTAAGAGACACCATTTCTTCTTTAAAGCAAGCAGTTTTATTTAATCTTCATATTACATACTCTTTTTGTCAGCCCTGTGGCCGAGATAAGGTGTTTCCTGCTCCTGCTGTAGACGGGAAACTGAGGCAGGAGAGAGTAGACCAATTTGCCAAAATGTCTGTACAGCATCAGTCACTGAAACTCCATGATTTATCACCAARGCTGCTGTTACTGGCTGCTTCCAAGCATTCCACCAGAAAATGCGGGCAAATGGCATACCTGAAAGCCAGGCTGAGACATAGTCTCAGGAATAATTTGGGAATAAGTGTTATATGGAATTATTGACCTCTCAAGGGCACTTTGTAAGTGCTGATGTCCCTGTCCTGCATTCCATCCTTTTGCTCAGCCTCYGAGCACCATCCAAAGCTGCAAGAAAGCAGTAACACTTTTAATTTGCACTCATTGGTGCAAMTAATAATTAAATAAGAACCTGTGATGAATTGAAAACATGAATTTGAAGCTCAAAAACCAACATCCCAGCCCCTGTGCTCCTTAGAGTGGTCTCAGCCCCAGCACCAGAGCACACCACAGCCTCACAAATTTGTCCTTTCCCTCCCCACTCTGCACAGCATCATCTTGGGAAGAGCCACACATTGCCTGAGCAAGAAGGTCCACGGTGGACTTTGGAGGAGACTATTCAACCACATCCTGTTTTTGCAACACCTAGCTAACTTCCTTCCTAAAAGATTCTGTGCAAAAGCAAAGAAGAAAAAAAAAAAAAATCAATACTTAGGTTAGCTAATTTTAAGTTGATTACTGTTTGTAAAATCAGTGGTGATAAAAATGGTTATCTGTGTGCTGTTCCTGATAGTTTCCCTGTGGGAGCAGCTTGGAGCCTGCTCTGCCAGCACTTTATTCTCACAGAACTGAACCCTGCGGGGTACTGAGTGTTCTGTAGGAAAGTGCTGAAGTGAAACAATACTGAGGGTGCTAAGGACCTGGCAAGATCAATCTACAAGTTATGTCTCCCCCCTCCTAATAAAAATTGCTTTCCAGGTGTGGAGAAAATAAAAAATAAATTATTTGRAAAAAAAAAAAAATCCTCCCCAAAATACGTTATCTCTGAAAAGCCAATCTGCCTTTGCAAGGCAGGCTGTAATTGAATCCCAGCTGAATGCAGCTGCAAGTGGGGTGAGGTGCCAGCGTCAYGAGCAGCATCTGGAAAACCACAGCGAGCTGCAGAGCTGGGTTGCATAAGCTGAGGAGCGCTTTAAAATACACACACACGCATCTCTGTGTGTGAGTGTGCGTGTGCAGGGGGATAAATAAACCAGAGGAAGCCCAGCAGAGGGTTCAGGGCCGTGCTGTGCAGGAAATGGTGATGGGGAGAGTTCTGGTCCTGCCAAAATCTGTGGCTCCACAGATCTCTGCAGTGCCCCGCCACCATGACCTTCGTCACTGTCCCTCGCCGCTCCCTGGGACTCTTCCCTCCTTCCCTTCATCCCTTCCCTCCTTCCCTCCATCCCTTCCCTTCATCCCTTCCCTCCTTCCCTCCATCCCTTCCCTCCTTTCCCTCCATCCCTTCCCTCCTTCCCTTCATCCCTTCCCTCCAACCCTTCCCTTCATCCCTTCCCTCCTTCCCTTCATCCCTTCCCTCCTTCCCTCCTTCCCTCCGTCCCTTCCCTCCTTCCCTTCCCTCCTTCCTCCATCCCTTCCCTCCATCCCTTCCCTCCTTCACTCCATCCCTTCCCTCCTTCCCTTCATCCCTTCCCTCCTTCCCTCCATCCCTTCCCTCCATCCCTTCCATCCTTTCCCTCCATCCCTTCCCTCCCAGGGATATGATTCACACGCTTTCAGATTTATTTGAGCGAAATGCAATAAATATGCCGCTTCAATTTTAACTGCTGGAATGCAGCCAGGGTTTTTAATGAATCTGGCCTGCGCGATTGAAGTGGTCCAGGATCTCAAAAGCTCTGGGCACTGTTAGATTACACACACRCAGACATCCACACACACATATCTCCCCCCACCTCCCCTTCCCTTGGGGCTCTGTGAGTCACATGCGACTGCAGGTTTTTCGGATTCGGCTCTGGTTAAAATTAGCAAAAGCCTTTATTATTCAAGAAGAGGAAGGATTCCTATCACAGCTGCTGAGGACTGCCATATTTTTCTTGTATTTGCTGCATCGACCTATTATAATTTAGCTTTATCTGTTATTCTTTGTTTGCCTAAAATATGGTAGCAGGGCTTGGTCCTGTCAACGCTGAATTTTAATTGCAAGTTCATGAAGATCACTGCATTAATCTGTAGCTGGACCATCATGGTTCTTTTTTTTTTTTTTTTTTTTCCTGTTCACTGGCATCTCTACAGTTTCAATCATTTATAGTGATGTTTTGCAGCAAGGTCTGTGCTGAGCAAGGCACTGGTTTCATGAGTTTCAACAAAAGATGTATTTCAAGCAGCTGTAAACACCTTGTTTTAGTTATCAGAGCAGGTGACAAAGGGCTTTCACAACAAAATCTGAARGCATATAACTCAAGTGTGGATATAAATGAAGCCAACTACCAGATTCACTCAACCCACGAGTGGCATGCATTTGAAACAAAAACAAAACAAGGAAAATGAGTTATGATACAGTAAATATGGCCCGTGTCAGCTCAGCGGGGAGGTTTTGGCCAGATCCCAGGAGACACAGGACCAAAACTGCCACGGCCCGTGGGACCAGGCCCTCTCTGGTGGAAGAGCAGTGTCTCTGCTGGAGCTCTGCCATTCCTGGTGGGTCCAAACCGARGCGGCGGCGCATTGCCAGGGCCACATGGAAAAAACAGAGGATGTCAATTCTCCCGTGCCTCCATCTGCGGGGTAATTGGCTGAGCACTAAAATTTTCGCAAGGAAAATTTTTGTTTTAGAAAGATGATAAAGAGARCAAACAAAAGACAGGAAATTAAAATTTATGTAAACACAGCGGTTCCCAGAGCAACCATAAATGAGCCACATTGCATATATAGACGAAGGCATAAAAGTTAATACCATGTGCAGCAATACCATGCGCTACGTGGGTACCCCTGGGACCGTGTTACATTTGCTAMGGGACCCATCATTTTGAATGGTTTGACTTTTACGCTTTTAAAGCCTCAAACACAACATTGCAKCAACGCCAGGTGGGAATAGGGCATTTGCTGTTTATTTGTTTGTTTGCGTGAGAGGAGAAAGGACTGTTTGAACAGAACGAGAGGCGAGCCGGAATTTTTTCTCCCATTGCATTGCAGAGACAAAGGTTKCAGGTTTTGATCTCAGAGATATCTGAGTGGTTTTGCTGGGGTATYCCTCCTCACTGATTTAGTGCTCACAGAGATTTCAGGAGCAGAGAACAGTTCTGTTGATGTAGGGCAGCGTCAGTTCCAACATTGCATTCCAGCACAACGTAAAGCACGAGGCTTTTCCCTAAGTAAATGTGGGAGTGCAGAAGRGATGGACTTATCCTTGTAAAGTGTCAGTCCTGAAATGCCTAAACTGCTTGGGAACATGCCTTCAGCTCGCTCTTCTATTTTTTGCAAGTGGTTATCCTGAGTTTGATTCYCTGCATGATTCCCTCATGCAGTTGTTGACATCAGTAACACGGGTGTAAAATGTCACCCGATCAGAAGGCAGCCAGCATTCACCTTGCATTTGTATTCATGACTATACAAGGAAGAGGGCAGCGCCAGGTCAGGCCCACTGAGATCCACAGAGATTACTTTGTCAATGTGGGATGTTTATGTTCTGATAGGGTATTTTATAATCGACTCTTAAAACTGTGCCACAGCCTATTTGTTCTGGTTTCATGGCAGGGCAGATCAGGACACAAGAACTGTTGAAGTTTTCCATGGTCACTTTTTAATTTTTCTTTTAATTTTTTTTTTTTTTTTTTTTTTTTAAGGCAAAGCATTGCATCTCCCACCCCTTCATCTTTTTGCTCAAAATTTCCAAAAATGAAAAGCATTTGGTTTAGCTGGCTTGAGCTGCCAGTTCTGCTCACCCACTGGTGCAGCCACTAGAGCTTTCCCAGGCCATATCAAAACCATGTCTGGGGGCAAGAGCCCCTCTTTTCTGTCTCACACCAGCCTCAGCTTCTTGCCACACTGAGAAACTCACAAATATCCATTACAAGACCTCCTAAGGGCACCCCTCCCTGTCCCCATCTTTGGTGGGTTGACCTTGGTCATCACCTGCCTTGCCCCTACTCAGCTGTGCTGTCACTCCCACTTTTCAACAGGACAGGGAAATTAAAAAAAAAAAAAAAAGTTCGAAAAATTTGTAAAGATGGCTGCTGAAAAAGGTTAACAGGCAAAGTTTGCACTGGACATTGTCAGACTGTGAGGATGACGTGATGAGTGTGTAAAATATCCGCGGAAAATGTGAGCTGAAGGAGGGAGCAAATCCAGCACATGGTCCAGGTGCAACCTGGGCTTGCAGCCCTTGGCCATCAGCACCACCTACTGACACCTCCACCTGCCAGGACCWCTGTCCTGCTCCTTCCTGGCAGTGCAAGGCTGGGCTGTGGTGCCTCTTGGAGATKTGAGCCCTTGGTGTCTCCAGCCCCRGGYTCCAGAGGAGWWCCATTRCTTGYCCYGGTCCCAACAAACCTGAGATGGAATCTGCTGGGAACTGGGCTGGGGAGAGCAGGAGTGTGACTCATAAAATCACAGAATCATTTYGGTTGGAAAATCCCTCCAAAACGATGGGCCCAGCCATTCCCTCAGCACTGCCAAGGCCATGCCCCATGTCCCCAAGTGCCACATCCACARGGCTTTTAAACCCYTCYAGGGATGGAGATTCCACCACTGCCYTGGGCAGCCTTGGRTCTGGATGCCAGGTCTTGACAACCCTTTCAATGAAAATATTTTTACCAACATCCAGTTTAAACCTCTCACAGAACTTGAGGGCATTTCTTCTTGCTCTGTCACCGAGCTGCATGTCTCGCTGACTCGCTGGTAGGTGGTGGTGACATTGTTTGCCTGCCACTCACATGTTGACTTGTGAGAAAGTTTGTGTGGGTCGGAGACTTGGGGCAGTTAATTGTACTCAAGCAGTGGAAAATAGCCCCAGTGGCATGACTTGACTCTGGAGATGTCTTTTTCTTTCTGTTGGTGATCTGAAATACCAAAATAACTTAGCTTAAACATCACTGAGTAATTTGAAAACATGTTGTGTGTTTCTGTTTCTTACTCCATTTCTTGTTCTTAACTTTGTCTTCCTTTCTCTGTCTAGTGATGTGGCTCATCTCTCATTTTTTATGTCTATTGTGACTTGCATAGTTGGGACCCCAGCCTTCACTGAAGCCAAGTGCTTCATCTAATTAATAATAATAAAAAAGGAGAGTGATATACTGTTTGTAAAAAATTTAACTTTTTTTTCTAATTCCTGTTTCAGTTGAAATAGCTCATTTCTCTTGAAACACAATTGAAATGTCATTAGTATTTTCATTAGCATGATGACTGATGATACAAGGCAGGCAAGTAGATTTTGGGCCTAGGCTGATAAATGTCCATGACGTTATTGTAAGTCTGTGCTAAACACTTCAGAAGTCACATGCCAAGTAGTTCCAGATCATTTAAAAAAACAGAAGATATTTTTCCCCCCCCCTTTAACTCCTGGAATGAGAAACAGCCGCACAGCGATACAGAAATAGCACAGCAAGCCCTGGAAATGCCCACCAGTTGCTCAACAGTTTTTTTTTTCTTCATTGAAACAGTTAATCTTCATCAATGAAGATATTTTACTGATGAGTCTTTGGCATTTCATGGGGGATTTTTTTTCCTATCTCTGAGGATTCACAGCTCTAGATGAAATGGCTCTTTTGTTTGTGGGAAGGARAAATTCCTGTGGAGAAACCTAGCTTAAGACAAAACCATAACTTATTCTGCCTTGAGAGGCTTTTTTTTTTGAGAGGTTGAGCTGGATTTAAGTGATACATGTGCATAAGTCATCATGATGGTTTTGCTTCCAKAATATTTTCCCCACACTAAATGAACGCTGAAGAACGGATAAACAAGAGGGGAGAGGAAATATTAAGCTTAGTTGTCTCATCATTCTGAGACATATTGCCTTTTTTTCTCTTTGAGGTAGTTTCAAACACAGATGAACCAAATTATGCTCTTAGGAATGGCTTGTTCTTCTATCAGTTAGATGGCCTATATTTATTTCATTGATTTCTTCTGTACAGACCAGCAGTTGTAGAGCTGGATCCCATAAGTTCCTGTATTTTTCTCTTACCTGCAATTTTACAGTGCTGATTTGGCAAGGTTTTTATTGTTATTATTAATTTTTATGCTCTGTTTACTGGAAATAGAATTATATGCTCRTTTTTTCATAATGTGAAGCCAAAGACCCTTACCATGCAGAAGAAAAAAAATATCCCCAGTTTTCAACCTGGGCAACAAATCCATCCTAAAGGACCAGAGGGCATTTCCATGGTTGAAATTTCCTGCCCATACACCCTGATTCTTTTCACCACAGCTATTTTACCTCCCTCTCAGGGGAGAGTTGACAGGACACGTTTGTGCTGCTCCTTCACTGGTGACAAGGGGATATTTACAGTGATGAGCTATTTCCCTGCCCACAAGAGGCTCTGGGACAAGCAAGAATGAAGGCTCAGGGCTCGATTCCTTTGCCCACACGTAGTTGTCAAGTGTCATTTGAGATGCCTGGAATATCCTGCCTGGCCTCCAGCTGCTCTTGCACAAGGGCAGAGGTCTTGTCTCAGGCCCTTTATCATCTCTGCCATCCTCCCTCAGATGTTTCAAATACCTCAGGGCATTTCAGACACAACCAGGTGCCTGCACAGGCTTTGGACTCCTGGCCCAGGGATGCACCATCCAYATTTGAGCTGCTCCTTCTGAGTGGGAGGAATTTACACTTGAGTGGTGATTTAACCATGGAGCTCCAGGGAGAGGATGGTTCCTCTCACCCAAATCTGGATATCCACAGCACAAGGTTGCTGCCTGAGTTAGATTTCTCAGCTTTCAGTATGGTCAGGGAAAGTTCAGCTAATATAACCTGGAACATRAATAATCTTACACTAAAGGAGACCCCACTTTTTCAGCTGACACACCCACTCTGCTCYTCTGACTGCATTAATTTCATCCTTGCAGCCTTGAATGCATAGCTCTCATGTAGACATACGAGTTGCTGCCACCTAAAGTGATATGAACCCAGATTCCCGTTGTTTTTAAAAGAAAATACTGTCAAGAGGGTGTTAAGTACAAATCCATAGATTTGTTTACGAAGACAAAATTCAAAACACYGCCTTTGATTGAAATGTTTTCCTGG
Organism: Malurus melanocephalus; assembly: GCF_030028575.1. Lineage (NCBI taxonomy): Eukaryota > Metazoa > Chordata > Aves > Passeriformes > Maluridae > Malurus > Malurus melanocephalus. Next base: position 937,818 of record NW_026623317.1, read on the forward strand.
GCACTTGTCCCAGTAGGAAAAAACAAGGCCTGAGTGCCTTTTCACACCCGAACTGCTAAATAAAATCCCTTCAGATTTCTTCTTTCCAGAATTCTATATTTTCTGCAAAACTTCCAAGGCCAGCTTTTACAAACAATTGCCTGAAACTGGGACCTATCCTCGTGTCAATCTGTACTAGAACACAGAGTCCTGAACAAAGAAAGTACACTATTAGCCTAATTTCAGGCATAAAGGTTGGAGAGCCTGTGCTTGGCAATCTCCTGACATTCATTGTTTTTTTCTGTGGGGCTGTGACCTGACCAAAGTCTCAGTCAGGGTCAGAATTTCAGCAGATTCTGTCTCTGTTCCATCTTTGCTTTTGTACAATAAAATTGTTCCACCCCAGGAAAGCAATCAGAATTTTTAAAAATATATATAAATAAAYAAAAATCTCTGCTTGCATAGTCTTTGCTTCATCATGATGCTCTGTCACAGTGGATGCTTAAAGGGAACATATTCCTACCATGATCCACCAGTCTGTATTTTGTCTGCCTGGTGATATAAAATAAGCATATAAGGCTATGGGGAGAGCAGTTCACTGYTTGGAGAACCCAAAATACTCTGTTTTGGCTCCAGCAAATGTGAAAACTGGAGACAAGCTTGCACCAAAGCCACGCAGAAAAGCTCTCTRCAAATTCAGAGTGACTCAAGCATAGATGTGCAACCTTAAATTTGATAGCATAACTCCAAATGTCAGTGGTTAAGAGCATTCAGGGATTTCCATGTATGCTCTTTCTTCTGGTTCCTGTCAATCTGCTTTTCACACATGTCTGTAATAAGTGATTTCCCTCCTCCAGCTTCTCTCCAGCCTATTCTTTGTCTCCTATTTCCATCTATTTCCCTATTTCATCCCACTTTGCACTCTTCACCTCTTTAACCTTTTCTTCATCAGTCAGGTCCCTTCTTGTGTCTGTGCTCCATAGAGGCACTCTCTGACCTTATTACACATGGTCTCTCTGCCATCCTTCTTCCACTGTTTTAGGAGGCAGTCTCCAGCAAGAATTTTAATGAAAAACACACTCAGTAAGGTATTTTCCTTTGAAAACTGAAGATTTTACACTCTGGTTGATATCAGAACAATAGTGTGTCACTGGGTTTTCTAACAGGATAAAAGCAAAAGGATGAACTTCAAGAAAATTCTGATTTCCATATCTGATTGTCTTTTCTTTATTCRTAGAAACACTGAGGTGTTTGAATAAAGCCAAACATTGTACTGCATTTGATAATTTTCACATATTTTAGTAGTTTTCAAATGCTGTTAAACTTCTTTGTTGCTGAGTTTAATTGCCAATAATACTCACGAGCTTACCTATACATCTGTTTAAAGAGATTTCAGTTTTCATATTAAAGTCAATTACTKTAGTTTTCCTCATGAAAGGTAAAAMAACACCCCTTATCTATTGATCTGAAATACAGAAGAAAAGAAAGAAGAACGATAGATGCACTCCCAGTGCACATTATTTTTCATCTCCTTTGCTGATAAAGCAAGCACTCATTTAATGATAAATCAGCATTAAAGTGTGATGAATGGACTCAGGTTTTAAAACAAAGCCAACACGAGACCTTCTAAAAATAAAAACTCCTCTGTTACAGTGGAGTTTTACCTCTTCTAGATTGCAGGGTCTATGGAGACTCCCATTAAGTGCTGAGATTTCACTTCAAATGCATGTCATACTCAGAGTATTTCTGATTGTATGAACTGTGGCACAGCTTATTACAGATAAAGAAGAAAAATGAAATTGCTCTGCTGCCCTGCCCAGCAGGGAAAATGCTAACTTGGAAATCAGCAGCTTTGGATGCTTTTATCAGCCCCTGTGACTCTCCACCCATCCTCACCCCGCCTGTCCCCGAGTACCTCTGTGGTTTTTTGGCCACCTCCACCTGCAGCTGCGGTCAGGAGGGAGGTGTAGGCCCCTCGGGGGATCAGATCAGGTATTACTGCACTAAATTCCATGATAAAGAGGTTCACCTGGCTCTCTGCTTCTCCTCCTGTGCACCCAGATGGATCTCTGKGTTTGAACAACATCCCTGCCACGGTTTGCTTCTCTAACACAGACATCACCACAGAACTGCCTAAATTGGTGTATTGCAGATAAAACATTCATGTAAACAAGAAAAGCAAAAAAAAAAAAAATCAGCTGGATTTGTGCACCAAACAGATATTTTCTTTTGCTGAATGCATACGGGGGGAGAATGAAGCCATTTCCGTAGGAACACTGTGTTTCCACAGTAGAGCTCTCAGCTGAACTAGTTCAGCATGATTTTTCCTAATTATTTTGATAACTTCTCACAGTTTTCATCACTTTTTGTACCCTGGATGTGCCTGAAAAATTAATCCTATCATTACAGCAGTCCAGCCCTTGTGCATCATTTGTCCTCCCCCCGCTGGCAACTTGACTCTTCTGGCTATGCTTCATGCCAGCACTCTCCTACCAGAGCTGCCAGTGTCCCACTTAATCTGTGATAAATACAAACTGCTCCCAACCCTATTTGCCTAGGGGATATCTGCTCTATCTGCCACATTTAAAAATGATCATCCCTGTTGTTTAGAAAAACAACAACTCAAAATACCACCCTTGACTTTTYTCATTACTTACGGACTGAGATTTCCCCATCTGTCTTTCCTCAGCTGTGTTCTTGAGAAAGAAATCCTGTCTTCTGTTTTCTTTCTCCCCAGTGAGCAAATCCTCATCCACTGTGGCAGCTCATCTTGCTGTGACTGCTCATTCYAGGTAGTTCTTTGCTCCTACCTGGAGATCTTTTCATTTCTGCCTCTCAGTGCACCTAATGGCATTTCATGTTATTAAAAAAAGAGCCCTTTGTCTCACTCTTCCACCTAACCATCCCTCCCTCAAACAATGATTTTTCATTTCACCTCTTTCACAGATTTTAATTTTTGTCTTCTCCTCACTGTGAGAGAATTTAGTTCTTCGTCACTGTGTATTAAATGATTCATTTGCTGCAATATTTAATGGCAAATTTAATTTCTCCAACCCTGTCAGTCTCTGTCCCTCTTGATTCTGTCAGTCTCCAATGACTGTAAACTGTAATTTTTTTGTTCAACTTAAAGTTTCAGTCTCTGAAAGAGCAGGAAAAGCCTTTGATTCTGAACCTTTTACCTTAAAACTCTCTTCACAAGGCCTGGGAACCCCCAACCTTTGACTCTGAATTAGTCTTTTGACCCCCTTAATTTTTTTCTTTCATTAAATTTATTTATTGCTGTCACCCGCATATAATTACCACGTTCTTCTACTTTGATCCAACTTCGACTAAAAATCCTCATTTCACGTGTTCATTACTTCCTG
>NW_026623317.1:941396-943256 GCF_030028575.1 Malurus melanocephalus
AATTGGAGAATTTGGTGGCTTCTTCCATGATATTTTGGAATCCTAGTCCCATTGTGTTTGAAGAGCTGGGGCACAGAGAGGGGCTGGACAGACTGGGCAGCAGCATTTTTGCAGTTACCTTGGGTGACTGTCCTGTGCTGCCCTGGACTGTGACCTGCTCCCACCAGCTCCCTCAAATGTTCATCCTGGAGCTCACCAAAGACCGAGCAGGCCCACCACATTCATCTCCAGCGACTGAGGCTTGTGTCCCTTGTCACTCGGGCTCCTGACTCACCCTGGCAATGTGCAGAGGAGGAGGGAAGGTCCGTGATTCTTCCTGTTCTGGTACAGGACAGAGGAAAACCAAAGCAAAACCAAAAGGCAAATCCCAAGAAGTCTAATTCAGTGCAAACATGAAAAAGACAGGAGATTGGGCTTTTAAATTTCAGCTGGCAGTTGATCATCCTCTTAGGATCATGGGCAGCAGGCTGAAKGTGGGGATTGTCCAGCTCTGCTGTGATGACACCCCACCTGCAGAGCTGTGTCCGGCTCCAGAYCCCCAAAACAAGACATGGGCCTGTTGGAAGAAGCACAAAGGAGGCCATAAAGGTGCTCAGAGGGCCAGAGTACCTCTGCTCCAGAGMCAGGCTGGGAGAGCTGGAGATGTGCCTCCTGGGGAAGAGAAGGATCCGGGGATACCACAGAGCCCTTTCCAGYACCTRAAGGGGCTCCAAGARAACTCTGAGGGATTTTGGAAAGGGCCATTGCACAAGGGCAGAATGGCTCCACACTGACAGAGTGCAGGGTGAGATTAGGTGTTAGRAAGAAACCTTACCTACATTTTATGRGTGGGCAAGGGGTCTTGAGACTTGTCCTGATGATCAGAAAAATAATGCCTTCTTACCTGTTCCTCCCGGGGTTAATCCTTTCAAGGACAATGCTGACAAGCAGGTAGTTATCAAATACTGCACACAGCTCCTCGTGGCCCKGTCACCCTTGTCCCCAAACTGGAGGAGGATCTGAAGCCTCCCCAGACAATCCCAGAGCTGCACAGATGAGCCAGKCTCCAGGTATTGCAGCATTGCCACTGTGCTCCTGTCAGAAAAGACAATTCTCTCCATGAAGAAGTGAAGAGGAAGACTCACACGGCATTTCTGGAGCACAGGCACAGGGACTCACCCAAGTAGAAAGGAATGGCAAGATGCATTTAACCTCATTAGTTTCAGTAGGGCTGACTTGGTGCAATCCATCAGTGTACRGATACATTAGGGGAACTAAACTATTTCCACATCTCATTTGCATAATGGATGGGATGTGAAATGAGTCCTATGGAGGAGAAGTGCCCTGGAGGCACTAAAGTTTATCACAATATGTAAGAGTTCTTTTAGATCATTGCATTAAATTTCCACTAACAAGATAACAAATTAATTGTCTGTATTACTGTACTAACCCAAAGCGGATAAAGTGTATGATTTCAGCGGAGGAAGGCAGCTGTTTAAGACAGCTTGGTGGTTATGGAAGGAGGCAGGAGAGATTAGTGCATCTCCCAGCATTTGTGTGCCATGATGCCAGCCCTCCTCCTGCCCCTTTAAGAAATCTGGCTCTTCTCTAATCTGATGTAGGACTTGAGCTTTATTAGTGAAGTGAGGGAGAATGAGTAAATCAACTGTATCAGACAAGCCTCAGGACATCTGGAAATTGATCATTCTGCAGAAATAAGCACTCTGTGTTTATTAGCTGGGAGTTCATCACTATCACTTCTCTTTATTCAATTCCTAAGAGATTTCAAAGCTATCATCATAGTATTAGCTCTTCTTACTGTGCTACTGGAGATAAAGATCAGAAGATCTATCTAATGATGGCTTTCTCAGACTCTCTCTT
>NW_026623317.1:943400-968009 GCF_030028575.1 Malurus melanocephalus
TCTCCTAAATTTTTGCCTGTTGGCAATAAGAGTAATTTTTTGTATCATAATTCCAAAGGAACTTGGTTTTATTCAGGGGCACACATTCTGCAATGTGAATTCAGAATTTCTTTCTGAAAAGAAAATCCCTCTTAGAAAAGGTGGAATTTGAAGTTTTTAATGTGGTGGYGGTGGAAAAGGGAGGAAGATAAAAGGACTTAGAGTCATAAAGCTGTGCTGTACATTGAAAGTACAGTTATTTTAAATGATAATACACGTCAAATAGAAGCCAGGGAAATKACTTCCATAAGTTAGAAAGGTAATAATATTACTTTAAGAAGAATAATTACTTTCCTTAACTACATTTATCACATAGCAATTCAGTTCTCCCTTCTGGAATATGATGCAATGCCAAACTTTTGACTGATTTATTTCAAACCAGCCTTAAGAAAAGATTCCCCCAGATATGAGATTTCTTCTGGTTCTTTATTCCAAACTGAAGAGTTATCAAAATGTAAATACTTTGACTAACTGCATGTTTAGATGTGCTTTCCTGTACAGCTGTGTTGCATAGCTTCATTGTGCAGAGACATTGGGAGAAAAAAAAAATCCGTAAGAGTTTTCCAATAGCAATGGTCAGAAGCATAAACAATTTAAGTATAGCTGTGGATTTGCARAAATCTGTGGGGAATACAAATCCAAACCAATGAGCTCTCTAAAGAAAAATCCTGCCTAGCAGAAGATTCACTGAGATCAATTTTCATCAGCTGATTTTCTCTGTTTTCCAATGGCAAATTAACATTTATTATCCCTTTTGGACTGGCACTTGGAGTTCCAGCTTGGGAGCACGTCGTGCTAGATTCTGTACACAAATTAAAGAAGAAAAGGTGCACGTTGTCCAAGAGTCTTTCTGTGGAAGAACATGATGAGAGGAAACAGATGAATGCAATAAGCAGGGCTATCATGATTTAAAGTAAAGCAAGTAAATTAATCCATTTCTACAGATCCCAGCACAATGCAGTTGGACCACATGGAAAGTTAGCACTTAATAACAATAATTACAAGGTCTTTAAAATTAATGTATTAATATCAGTTAGCGCTCATAAGTTGCCTAGCCAGTGAATGGAGAATGCCATAAATCTTGAAGGAAAGGCCACTTTCATGTMAGTGTTTTCTTCCCTCCCACACAAGCTTTCTGCCTGTTTGCCCTGGACTAGAATCGTGCTTCTCCTGAATCACTGTTTTACTTATGATTATGGTGATTATTTCTTTTTAATCATGCCATCATTGTTTTAGGCTCTTGAAAAGCTCTRCCTCTGCTTTTGAAGCTGTCCTTTCCCCTTGCCCTTTCTCATTATGTACACAATGATTGATTTCCTCCGTGCTTTGCTGCCCATTGCTCAYTCTCATGTGCAGGTATCATTGTCTGTGCTATCTGCAGGACTCAGGGGAGTTAAGGCAGAGGTTTTTCATGGGATAAAAAGGGCTTTAATGTGGATGAAATGCACAAAGATTGATAGATAGGTGATAAATAACATCTGAATCAGGCCATGAGTGTACACCATGGAATCGTGGAATGGTTTGGACTGGAATGGACATTAAATATCATCTTATTTCAACTCTCCTGCCATGGGCARGGACATCTTCCACTGTCCCAGGTTGCTCCAAGCCCTGTTCAACCTGGCTTTGGACACTGCCAGGSATCCAGGGGCAGCCACAGCTGCTCTAGGCACCCTGTGCCAGGGCMTCCCCACCCTCCCAGGGAATGATTTCTTCGTAACATCTAACCCCCCCTTAATTTAAATCAGTTCTCCTTTGTCCTATCTGTCTCTGGCTGTGCAAAAAGTCACTYTTCAGCTTTTTTTAAGCTTCCTTCAAGAACTGGAAGGGCTCTGAGATCTCCCCAGAGCCTTCTTTTCATTCTGAACATCTCTCATCCCTTCCCAGCCTGTCTCCATAGCARAGRTGCTCCAGCCCCCAGACCATCCAGGGCAGTGGCAAAGGATAAAATATATATAAATATATAAATATTTAAATATTTWAAATATATAAAAAACATATAATTAATGAATGAGTGTGTGAATTTTAAACTCATACTTCCTTCTCTGTGAAGGTGTTGCAAATGATTTATTTTCACCTGATTCACAGAAGGTTGCACTAGGGTCTTCTCTTACCTAAAGCCTTCTGGACAGAGCACTCCAAATGAGAAGACARAGTCCAGTGAAATGTGATGAAASCACACCAGCAGGTCCATCCACTGCAGGACAGATCTTGCACTGCAGCAGTGTTTRCATCAAAACCTTGTGAGCAAATTGCTGCACCTCTGTGTGTTTCCAACAGTTATGAGTGCATTCTGGGATCCGTGAAAGAAAACTGATGGTCCTCCCTTACTGACTGCTCCAGATCCATAAATTACTCCTCTTCCTCAATTTAGATGAGACTTTCAGTGAGGTGAGGGGCGCAGGCTGAAGAAACCAAGCTCCTGAAACAAGAGACAGATGTCTGAACCCATGATTCACTGGTGATGAGCTGCAATTGGGCCATGTAGGCTTTGAAGTAATTCATTACATTTGTGTGCCTTCTGTAGGGGGAGGATTTTCCTCCATGATTTGTATGACCTTGCTAAACCCAGATAGGTGGTAATTGAGCAGCAACTACTTCTTCAGAAGAAACAGAATAAAAATATTGAAAATATTGACTCACCCCAAAGGCAGTAAGCAGCACTTTGGTCTTTGACCTTTAAGCATCCTAGGGTAGTCAATAACCCGGCTGTTAGATGCTGTGCCTGCCACTGATTTTGATTTGGGAGTAGTTTAACCTTGAACCAAGATCTGAGTAACCACGGCAACAGGAAGTTGGCCTCTCCATCCCAGGAGTGGGGATCCATAAATCAAGGTCCCTAATGCAAACACTGTGTGCAGGTAGAGATTTGAGAGGATAAGTGGTTTGTGGGGGATTACCTTTGAAAAAAAAAAAAAATGAATGACTGTCCCTTGATATGTTGAAAAACCGCTTCGCCGGCTTTTTTCTTTTTTTTTTTTTTTTTTTTTTTTTTTTTTTGTTTTTTTTTTTTTTTTTTTTTTTTTTTTTTTTTTTTTTTTATCAATAGAGGTCAACAGGTTACAGCTGCATGTTTTCATACGGCTCTTTATACAGGCCCTTCAGTTTAATTAGAGCCAGATGTTGAATTTATGAGGTTGTTAGCATTATTATGTACCACACGCACGTGCATGTATGTGTATGTGCATTGACACACGCACCCACACGGGCACATTTCTCTAGCGCCCACCAACTTGTGAATAAATAATGTTAAGGCACAAACTCAAGCACCATGGAGTGGCAAAACCTCAGGTGTGCATACACACAGTTCCAAAGGGTAATTACCTAGTCAAATACCTCMCTTATTCTATGGGACACTGCTTTATTCAAGGTATAGAGCTCACCTAATGAACAGCTATTTGGGAGCTGGGTTTTCCTTTTGCTATTCAGTGCGTGACATCATGTCTCATTTATTCCACATTTTCTGAGCCTTGGAATGAATAGATGAATGTTTCATGAATGTTGATAATTTTATTTTCACGGGCTTACTCTTGAGATGAGGGGGATATTATTGTTCTCGTTTGCACTGGAGAAGCCGAGCAGAGAGAGATTGAAATTTAATGGATACAATTTGAGATGCTTAATACTCGATATGAGACTCTGGAAAGATGTGTGGTCTAATAGGCAGAGACTGCTCTGTGCATCTCCACCAAGCTGTGTCCTGTAACACTGTCTCACTTTTGACTATTTCTGGCCATTTTTGCCTCCCTTAAATCCACAAATTCATGCTAAGTCATGGTTTCATCAGGGCTCCTATCCCAAGCTGACCCATTCTGTAGTCCTGCTTTTCAGACTTGTCTCACTGTAGCATTTCTGTGTCTGAATCTGATAGACATCTCTTCCACAGTTTCTTAGGCAGCCTACAGATCTCCTGATACTTCTCATTTCATGGGAAAAAGGCTCACAGGGACTGTTCACAGCATCTCCAAATGGAAAATGAAAAAAAAATTTGTGGCTGGTGTCTGAAGAGGCTGAGCCCAGACAACAAACACAAAAGTCTGGGGAAGGGTCTGGAGCCCCAGGAGCGGCTGAGGGAGCTGGGAAAGGGGCTCAGCCTGGAGCAAAGGAGGCTCCGGGGGGACCTTGTGGCTCTGCACAACTCCCTGACAGGAGGGGRCAGCCGGGGGGGTCGGGCTCTGCTCCAGGGAACAGGGACAGGAGGAGAGGGAACGGCCTCAGGCTGGGCCAGGGGAGGTTTTAGATTGGATATGTGCAAAAATTTCTTCACAGAAAGGGTTGTCCAGCCCAGGGAAGTGTTGGAATTCCCAACCCTGCAGGGATTTAAAAGCCACATGGATGTGACACTCGGGAACGTGGGTTAATGGTGGGGGAACAGTGGAACTTGATCTCAGAGCCTTTCCYAGGCCAGTGATTCCATGATTGTGGGTGTCACAGCCCTTGTGGGAAGTGCTCAAGCCCCTCGAGGTGCTGTCCTGGTGCAGTCAGAGTGGGCAGAGGGGGCTCAGTGCTGCAGGAGATGAAGGCTGAGCTGCTGAGCTGCTCTGCTGTGCAGGGAGCTTTGCTGCTGTTCTGGGTCTGCAATGTTGTGCAGATGCACAAAACCAGATCTGAGTGGCAAATCAAAGCAAGCAAAGGTGCCAGGAGATTTTCACGATCAGCCAAGGAGCTCCTGAGCAATTTCAGATACAAAAAGGAAGCAAAAGAGAGGTGGAAACAAGTGACCCAGGGAACAGAGCTACGATGCACAAGTATGCAGGGATGGGCTTACAAAGACAAAGTCTACCTGGAGTTGAATCTGGGGCAGAAGATCGACAAGAAATGTTTTGAAAGGCAAATCAAACAGCCAAAAATATCATGTGGAAAATATGGGTCTCTTGCTAAAAGAAACAAGGACCCTGGCTGAAAAAGATCAGCAGAAGACTGATTGTCTTCTTTGCCTTGATCTCTAAAGACTGACCTTTGAGAATCCTGGGCCCAGGAGATTTGTGTGAAAAGAGAACTTAATGTTGGAGGAAGACCTGATTAGGGAATGATTAAGCAAACTGGACATGAATAAATTGATGTGACTTGGCAGAATGTGCCCAAAAGTGCTGAGGGATCTGGGTGGCATCATGGTGAGGCTTCTCCTTGATGTTTTTGAAAGGTTGGAGCGATCAGGAGAGGGCTCTGAGGACTAGAAGAGAGCAAATGTCAGTCCAATAAAGGCAAGAAGAAGAAGCAAGGAAGCAGCAAAGCTGCTCAGTCCCACCTCAGTCCCTAGAATCTGCTGGAGTAAATAATTCTGAAGAGTATTTCCATACATATGAAGGAGGAAAAGGTGATCAGGAGTAGTTATTGCAGATCTGTGAAGGGGAACTCATGCCTCACCAACCTGATGTCTCTTAGATTGACTTTAGCAAAAGTTCTGGCTTTGTGTTCTGTCAACCTCTCATAGACAAAATGAAGAAATACGTATATGTGTTTAATGAATAAATCAATAATGAATACTCTGTGAAACTGGAAAACTGGCTGGGCTCAGAGGGTCATGGTGAGAAGCACAAAGCCCAGATAGAGACCAGTCAGCACAGGTGCTGGGTTCAGCCCCCCAGAGCTCAAAACARGGGCTAAAAATGATTAACAGGTTAGTTAATGAGAAGGTGAGGGGAYAGAGAACACCCTCAACAAATCAGTGTAATTTCAGAACTCAGAGGAGTATTGGCATGCCAGAAGAACAGGAACATATGGCAGAAAGTACAATGGGAGGCCACAAAGATTATTAAGGATCTGGGATATTTCTTATGAGGAAAGACTCAGAGAGATGGAATATTCAGCCTGGAGAAGAGAARGTCCMGGGGATTTTTTCCACRTATGGAATTGTCTGATGGGAAGACAGAGGTGCTGTGTGACAGTACAAGGGTCAATGGRCACAAGCTGAAACTCAGGTTATTTCTGAGCAGCACGGTTTTCCTGAGAGGATGAACAGGTTTTGGAGAGAGAGATTGTGGAGTCTCCCTCCTTGGAGAAATTCTGATCTGAGCAGATGTGGTCTGGGTTAACCTGGTGTGGTCCGGATATTCCACTCTGGCTCACCTGTTTGAGCAGGGTGGAGTGGAGAGGTGATCTCAAAAGGAGCTTTCCAATCTCTGCTGCTCTGTGATTGTTTGAATCTTCATGTAATTTAGTTGCTGTTTTTTTGACATTTTTGGCAATGCATTTCATCCAAGGCTCATGTGCAGGTTGAGATCTGAAAAAAGAAGGAATTTATGAATTATTACCTCTAATTAATGAATAACCACACTAATCATGTTGAARCCCTAMATCACAGAGACTGGGAGATGTTTTMAAATTTCAATGCCAGCAGTTTAAATTTCACATATTTTCAAGCAAACAAAATAGTTACAAACTATAAAAGAGTTTGGAAAGCACTGTTAGGGGAGGGAGACATAAGTGTATAACTTTTATTTTTCTAGAATATTTGACTGCTTTGGCATTTTTCTACCGCTCATTTATTCTGCATTGTAAACTGTATGTAGAAGGATATATGACAAAAAGCTCTTTCTTTTTTTTTTTTTTCTTTCTTAACTCACTACCCTTTGATGAGCTGCAAGGCAAATTTAATTAGGATGGGAATTCCTGAAAAATAAATGTAATGTGCTTTAGATGGGAATTGCATATTGAGGTTGTTCCTGATGCCTGCTCCTTACTCAGATGAAACACCCACTAAGTCAGGTGTTTATAGTGGAGAAGTGTGTAACAATGTGTGGAGAATAAACTACACAGGAAATGATACACAGGCATTCCAAATAAATAGAGTTACAAAGGATGTCCGTCTTTGAACATGCATGAGGGTGTTTTTCAGAAGAAAAAGTAGTTAAGTGGAATTATTTTGTTGGTTTGCCATTGTTTATTGAGAGCAGTGATGGTAGATCATTCAGGAAAATTATAAAAAAAATGAATAAAAATTATGACCCTTGCTAGTATCAAGACTGTGCTATATCCACAAGGAAATATGGAAATCTACCAATGTAGCAAGAACAGCAACTGACTTCTCGTTTTTTCAGACATTCCCCAGACATGTTACATTACTCATACTCATYCAAATTTTGTTTCCTTCCCCAGGAATTGCAGGTCCCCACTTAAAAGCAGACCAGACTTCACTTCATGGTAAAATGGAAAGTTCTGCCTGTAAYGTGATGACCAGAAGGAAACCAGCAGCTGTTGACAGTGTTGCAATGCCAAGTCCAGTATTATCTCTCCTACCTTCATCATCAGCAACATCTGAAGCAGGTAAAGCTGTTTTCCCTCCATCCCCTCTGTTTCTCCCCTCTCTTATTCCTTCTGGATCCACACAGTTCATGCACATAATCCCTGTTCCTGATTGGAGAAGAACCTGCAAACCCTCATATCTCATGAGATGATCAGGCTGTAATATCTCTGATGCTTTCTTGCCGTGGTTGTGTGTCTTGGCATATCAAATCTATTTCATTTGCATACCACCACTCATGCAACRATGAGCAGCACCAGGCTGGATGGTCTAGCAGGAGACTCTTGGGATCCTTTCTCAGCCCCACTGTTCATTTCTTTTAAATGCTCCCATCCCTGTAGCATGAACAAACCGGAGACACAGCGAATAGCTGAGGAGCAGATGAGGTTTCTTGCTGCATACTTCAGTGATTTTAGCATAATGCAAAATGCAAAAATTGTCTGGGGCAATGAGCAGTGATTTAAAATACCAGAATAAATAAGTCAGAATAGCATGCTTTTCTATCAAATTATATTTTGTGCTTCTATTTTGAATCAGATCAGAAAGGTGATATCTTTATACCCTTGGAAATTGAGCCAAGTCATTCAGGCATTATCATGCCTTTTCTTGGGCATGGATAGAGAAGTTAATCTTGCATTTTGTCTAAATTTTCAGCAAATGGGGAATCCACAGTTCATTACCCTGCATGCAGCCATTAGGAGTTTCATAGTCTTGTCAAACTTCTGATGCCACATTCACAATAAACATATTTGTATCACTGATTTACAGAATTATTGCATATTTAATCATTCAATAGAAAGTGTTATTTAATGCACTTTTTTTTATTTCACTCTCACTTCCTGAACAAATACGAAAACAATGGTTTCATGCTGCAAAGTAGCCTCTACGAAGATAGGTTTTTATATTAGAAAATCAGGATTGTCTGTTTAGTCTTTAACACTTTCCTGTACACAAACCAAGGACAGATTTTTAAAGCAGCAGAGAGTGAAAGCACACAAATATTTTATGATCCRTTTCAAGATGAAAGTGTATGCTTGACTGCATGGTTCATTCTTTCCATTTTCAGAAGTCTAATTAAATTGTTGGTTTATCTGTAGCCCAGATGTTGAAATAATTTAGCTGAAACTGAAAGAAACTGTGTTAATGGGAGAACAGGACAGTGCTGTGGGTTTCCTTTAATTAATAGGAAATTTTGAAAACTCCTCCATTTAAACCAAGTCAACAAATTGAGCCCAGTTTTGAGGAGCCTCCTTCATGCCATGTCCTTGCAAGTGGCCTCAGGCACCTCMAAAGGGATGGAGAATGACAGGAAGCAAGAAGGATTTGAGAACTTCAGACATAACAGAGCCACCCAGAATAAATTTAGGGGATCAGTGTAGAASACCCCTGGGCTCACCTCCTCGTTTATCATCACTGTGCTTGCTTGGGTCRTTCAGCTCCTCTAAACTAACCTTGGAAATACATATTTTTTTGTGGAAATGTCTCTCTTTGGTTCAGAAGCATCGTACCATTCCTACATTGCCTCCCGGCACGCCTGCAGCCATTTCAATTTGTGAGGCTGAGCCTCACTGCCCCTGGGTACCCTGGGCAGGGGAGAGACAACAAACCTCCACGTGTCTTATTTTAAATGTGTAAAAATTTAAAATGGGGTTTAGGACTAATGTTTGCTCTTGCTTGTTTTGGGGCAGCTAGATGAAGTTGTATGGAGAGCAGGGAAAGGATGAAGCAAAAGTATAAAAGCTTGTGCTGCATTGTGTATTTCTAGTTTTTCTTCATTTTAGGSAGGATTTTGCCTTCATGGAGGCAGCCATGTGGGAAGGTGGAGGGAGATAAATATTCCCAGGTAAAAAATTGTCCCCCTGTGCTGCCCTGGTGCCCAGAGGCTGCCACATGAAGGTTTCCCCTTAATGGGAACATAATTTCCTTTTTCATATGCCTGCATACAGACATAAAGTCACTATTCCCCACATCCTCTTTAACTCCCTCTAAAAGAATTCCTCCAAACAGATCAAGATCAAAATAGATCAAGTCCTCCTCCCAAAGCAAGATTCCTGTGTGCAAACAGCAAAATATGTGCAGGAACAGGAAAAAAACCCCAGAAAACTAAAACCAACACCTTGGTTCAGGATTGGGCAGGGTCTGTCTGGACAAAATGGAAAAGATTAATACTTATCTTTGGCTTTCAGCAGAGCAGTATATCACATGGCAATATAGGAAAATATTTTATATCAAAGATTGCTCACCGAGAGCTTCCAGATGAGTTGATTACACCTAATGGCTCTCACTTCAATTGTAGTTTACTTTGGCAGATCTCCTTGACATTTTTTCGTATGTGCACCTCATCAAAACTTCCCCTGCAGACCCATCAGACTCTTTCCTTGTAGTCTTCCTACACCAAATGCAGAATCAGATGTCCCTGACATTCAGTAGTCAAAATAATGTTGGGTTTCCTAATATCTCATTTAAAATGCCTGATTTGAAAGCATATGTACTTATTCAATACTTGCATTCTGACTACTGCAGACTGTGTAACTACTCAAATGCATTCTAGAGCCTGCAAGCTCAGAACTTGCTAGGAAGAAAGCAAAASAATTATTAGAAGTTTCTAACCAGCTCCCTGAGAAAGCCATAAACACCCCAAAGTATTTACAAAGGAAAAATCAGTGCAGTAAGCCAGCATGGAACAACACTGAAGTAGTTTTTTTCTGAATGAGAACATGAGTTTCAGCTCAAAAATKAATAGACTTGTGAGCTTGCAAAATTTAATAAAGGCAGAAAAGGTGTCTAAACATGAAGGAAGACACTAAAAGTAGTGTTCAGCTCATAGATTTACCCATAACTGCACATCAGTTAATTTTGGGGAATTGGGCAATCAGAAAGTTTAATAAAGGCAGAAAAGGTGTCTAAACATGAAGGCAGACACTAAAAGTAGTGTTCAGCTCATAGATTTACCCATAACTGCACATCAGTTAATTTTGGGGAACTGGGCAATCAGGCAGAAATCGGGTCCCAGCCTTTCCTCCCCCTTGGGTAGGGTCTACTCCCCATCAGTGTCCTGAGCAGAACACTCAGCCTGAGTTATCTCTTGGGTGCCTGAGACCCTCACTRCCTTTCAGGATGGCAGGAGTGCTGTGTTATTCTTTTCCAGTGTCAAGCATCAAAGGGATGTGCAAAATCTTCTTGAATCATGTTGGGTTCCCATTTTAGAATTTAGGAGCTGAGGTTGTCCTCTACCAGCTGTACAGACCAATCTGCAGAATTGGCTACAGATAAATCTCAGTAAAGGCATAAAATCTTTGCAGGTACTTGGCTAATGCTTTATTTCAATTTTTTATTTTTTCYCTATTCCTTGGCTTACTTTCTTTCCAATGAAAATCGAGAGTAAAGCCAAATCTCTTSGTATCATCATGATACCTTTGCAAGCTTTCCTGTATTTCTGCTCAATTTTTCATTGCCCATCACCTACTGAAAAATTTTTTGCTTAACTTTCTGGGGGGAAAAAAACACCACAAATATGGGAATAAAAAAAAAAAAAAAAAAAAAAAAAAAAAAAAAACAAACAACAAAAAAAACCACCATAAACCACCTTTAAAATGTGCCCTGTCAATAGCAATAAAAGGCAAGAGGTGGACAGTGAATTTGAAGAGTATGCCAAATGTTTGAATTTTTAGATCTTCTGACCTGAAGCTACTCTCAGGAAATGGGAGGTACTCAAAGGATTTTAATGCTTAAGGCTGAAGTTATTGGGACTACTTATGTCAATCACCAGTGAGGACAGATGAGAATAATCATTTTCCATGACAGAGACTTAACCTTTTTTGATCAAATTTCTGGGAAATAGCTTGCTGCCACTTGCCTTTAGGGAWCTTAAATCCACAGTTTTTAGGGGTGACCTACTTGGGAGGAATTTTGTGCAACTAATTAGCTTCTCCTGAGCAACTTGGATATTTCATTTCCTTTCTCTTTTCCTTTGGTACCAAAATGACTGCATTCCTTTTTTTCTTTTGTCCTTTGTGAACCACAAACTGCAAATGGGTTTTATTTTTCTTTTTGGTGTGGGGAGCGGGTTACATATGGAAAATGTATTTTGTTTTGTAATTAATGAAAACCAGACTTTGGGAAGTTGGCCATCCCAGGTCTTTATTTATAAGAGAGCATATGTCTGTGTTTTGTTTATGACTCACTCCTACTTCTTACATTGTAACTTGGGTTTGTTTATGCAAGCTCTTCTCTGAATCCAAGCAACATGGTGGTATAAGAGCCAATAATTTATGCTGTCTAAGAGGGGAGGCCAGCGAATGARGTTTGTATGCTGAATCTGTCACAGCCCATAGCAAGCAAGAGGAGATTCTACCACTTGACAGCTCCTGGTTATCTGCAGAAAACGCTACAATAGYGATTTTATTTAAACTACTGCTTCAAGATTAGGCTGTTAGCCATGGAGGCAGAGATAACCCCCAAATGAACCTTTCTCAAAATCTTGCCTGCTCGGGAAACTTCAAGGGTTTCCAACCCAAATGACTGCTTGACAGTCAGGTGTAAATTAAGTTTGCGAGTAGATGTGGGCTGAGGTTAATTTAGTGGGATGTTTTATTCTTTGACGAAAAGRAATTCTGAGCTCCATCATTTCTTTCCCAGCAGCGCAGAACGGGTRTGTTAGGAGTGAAAGGGAGCACCAGTTATTGCAACAGCAGAATTAATACATTCTGCTTSCCTCACAAAGGGGTAGTTACTTCTAATCTGTGTGCAAATCCCAAACTCTGAACAGATGCCATGTTCAGTAAAGGACAATGAGACAATTTAGGCAAAACAAGCAAGGTCTCGTGTCCTAAGCAAAGGACCAGGAGCCAAGAAATTCTGGGTACTCTTTCCAGCTCTGACAATGACTCACAACRTGACCTTGGCAAGAGACTTAACTACTTTGGACCTCGTTCAGATCTCAAGTAAGTGATCTGAACCAGGAGTAAGCTTACTTTGGGGACCATTAAAGTCAATTTTATGACTGAGTAGTTTTAGCTGGTATCTGCAGACATGATAGTACAGAAACCCAGGCAGGGGTAATGAATTTGCCACAGATGAAGTGACCCACACATCTTGTCTCTACGCACTGGTTTCAGTAACAAACACTTTTCATACTGACTGGCATTCATGACGAGAATTAAAGGCTGAATTGAAGACATCAGGATTATATCTTTGGGGTACAGAAGGTTTAATAGTTAAGRTGGGCCAATATGGTAGCTATGCTAAGCTTCCTTTCCTCCTACTGGAGGCTGAAAAATGAGAATGAAGCAAATCCATGCTTACACACTGCTGTAGCAAAAGTTTTGTTTCTTTAGAAGCGGGAAAAGACCGAGAGAAATCTCTGAACTCTGCTTATGTGAAAGTTATGTTTTCATCAGCTCTTCACAATGCTGAAGGGGTCAAGGAAGAGTGTCCAAGCACTGTTTTTGACCTACCCTTGTTTCTCTCCTTGTCTCCCAACAGCCAGCTCACCACTGAAGAAAAGGTTCAAGCGCCGCGAAATTGAAGCAATCCAGTGCGAGGTGCGCAAGATGTGCAACTACACCAAGATCCTGTCCACAAAGAAGAACYTGGATCACGTGAACAAGATCCTGAAAGCCAAGCGGCTGCAGAGACAATCAAAGACAGGCAATAACTTCGTGAAGAAGAGGAGGGGGCGTCCTCGGAAGCAACCCCCTTCCTTCGACGAGGACTCCAGAGACCAAATGCCCGTTCTGGAAAAATGCGTTGACCTTCCGAGCAAAAGAGGTCAGAGACCAACACTCAACCCTTTAATATTGGAGCAAGCAGCCACTCAAGATACAATCATGGCCACCATCGAGGCTGTCATACACATGGCTCGAGAGACGACAGCCCTGCCGCCTCCTCTGCCTCCTCCACCCCCTCCACTGCCTCTCCCTCTACCCCGGGCACCCCGGGTCGGAAAAAGGAAAAACAAGTCCACACAGGAGGAAGAGGAGGAYGTGAAAGTGAAGCGGCACCGGAAAGGCAGAGGGAGCGAAAGTGAAGGCCTTGCCTAAGGCCAGTGCACCTCAATGTCAGATGCTGTGTGCCCACAGCGGGGCACGCCAGGACTGGGGGACGGGAGGTGCCCAGTCCGCCTCACCCCTTTGGCAGCACCAGACTGACCTGTCCCTCCAGCAGCCAGAACTCATTGCAGAGAGCTCTGCCAGCTGGGGCTCGCATCTTTCCTCTTCATCGCTTTGACCCAACCCACCCCCCAAGAAAAGAGGGGGGGAAAGGCGCGGGAAAAGTGGGGGATACAGGGGAGGAGGATGTGTGTCAAAGCTGGATAAAGCACGGACTCTGCCGAGTCTCAAAAAACTAATCTGAA
Organism: Malurus melanocephalus; assembly: GCF_030028575.1. Lineage (NCBI taxonomy): Eukaryota > Metazoa > Chordata > Aves > Passeriformes > Maluridae > Malurus > Malurus melanocephalus. The sequence continues at coordinate 957,038 of NW_026623317.1, forward strand.
TCTCAGCATTGCTGTTCTCATACCGTACCCAGAGGCGGAAAGTCATCCTCGTGGAGATCTGAACGTTATCACTAAGGGTGCATGCTCGACTCTGATTCTGTTTGGTGGGCCAGGTGAAACTAAGAGTAACTTTACCACAGCATAAATCACTGAAAAAAAACAAAAAAAAAGAAAAAAAAAAGGAAACAAACAAGCAAACAAAGAAACAAAGAAATAAACAAAGAAACAAAGAAGAAAAAAAACCAACAAAAAATAATGTAATTTTCTCAACTGTGATATTGGTTATAATCTGTTTGATTTTTTTTTTTTCCAGTTTTATATACCTACCAGGCTTTGGGACAGCATAAGCCAAAATGCCTGGCTCCTACTAGAATTATATATTTTTTTCTCATTTACTTGCCTAGCTACAACTAGCTGCAATATAGGCAATAGAAAATTAGAGCCTTACATGCGTGCACACTCATTCCGAGTGCTATCCCAAGAAAAGATGGAATATCACAGCATTTAAAATACGGCATACACGGATATTCGGTTACGATAGCACGTTTATATGAAGCAACTTGGCAATGGCATGTGAAAAAGGGGTCATCCATCAGCCAAGTTGTTTTGATGCTCGGTACATATGAGTAGAGAACAGCAAGACACTTCTGGGGAATAGTTATAGTAAACATGGAAAAAAAATCACCAAAAAAAAGAACATAAAAAAGATAAAAGAAAAAAAATAGGACAGAAAAAAAAAATAGAATAAAAAACAGGGCCCAAACCTACCAAGTTTTTACCATCTGCAATTCCCAGTGAAATTGACGGGAAAACCAGAATATTAATAATTTGCATTGGGTAGCAATGCCTTGATATTATCTTTTAAAGAAAATAGATAAAGTAGATTGTTTTAAAAAACTATAGAACAAACCCTATGGATAATAGATCCCTTCTTGGCAATTATTTCTGAGAAAAAAAAAAAAGAAAAGGAATAAGTGTTCTTATCTGAAAATAGAAATAAAAAATGTTCAAAGGGTATCACCACTGCAATTGTATTAATGCCACTTTGGACATGTTCTCCAAGTTGTGGTTGCCTTAATAAACTAAAAAATAATTTTTTTTTTGTACATAATGTAATTATAAAGCTCTCAGTCTGCATGGATGCAAACTGTGTGTGACAAATCGTCTCTTTAAATGGTCAGTTCAAATTGTACATTTCTCATTCGAGTTGTCCGTTAGCCATTGATTTGACTTGGGTAAAATACCAAGTTCCATTTCCACAGCCCAATTAAAATATTTAGCTAAAACAAAGACTGAACAAAAAGCTGTTCCATTGCAGTGTCAATGCTTTTAAAAAATAAGTCAATTGTTGAAATTTGGAATTTGAAATAGGTACTTTCAACTTTATTTCCTTTCTTTTAAAATCCTGCRGTGCAACAACACCTAGCATGGCAAGATGGATATTAAAATGGGAACAGAGAGGGAAGATTCCAGCAAGGGAGGGGGGATTGGAATTAYTTAATGGTTCACAAGCCAAATGCTATTCCCTTTCTCGAGAAATCTTGAATTGGTATATTGCCAAGGAAGCTTCATATAGCACGACACTAAAAAAATGAAACAAAATGAAACAAACAAAAACCAACCTGAAGAACTACAAGAAAACCCCACCAAAAAAAAACAAAACAAAACAACAAACTCAATGAAAAAGTCCCCACAAAAAAATGTTGTGTTTCTATTCTGTTATTTATTTACAAAAATCATATCAAGACTATGGTGTTAGAGGAACACTGTAAACATACAACTCGTTATTTTTTAGAGACTGATTTTTCTTCTGTGATAGCACCTTAGCTTATTAAAACTGAATGCATATGGGGATAGGATTGCATCGGGGATCTGGACGAGGGGATGTATTTTCTTTTTTATTTTTTAAGACTGGAACAAATTTTGAGATCCTAGCTCCTTAAAWCTGATAAGAGGGATCGCAGAATTTTGTTTCCGATTTGTTTTGCATCATTCATCATACCTATTTGTGCTTTTTGTTTTCCAATTAATGCAGCTTAGAAATAAATTGGCTGGTTGCTCGTTCTGTTAAAACCAATTTTGCTTTTCAGCTCTCTTGAATTAGCACAGTGTTACTGACTGAAGTTGTAGGCCTGCAGAAAAAAAAACCCCTAAACCTCATTGAACTCCTCTCTTCTTCCTTAAAAAAGCATTGGATTGAGGTTTAGTTAATTTATAAATGTTTTCCAATCTCCTTTGGACCTRCAAGTAGGTGACAGTCACTTAAAATGGTAGAAAAAGATTGTGAGTTTGGTATTCCAGGTAGCTGAAATTAAGCCAGACAACAACTTATCCTTAGTTTTATCTCCAGTGATGTCTTTGCTAGCATTGAAAGACATTTCAATGTGTAGCGAGTGAAGAAAAGGTCTGAAGGCAACAGATTCTGTCACTGAATCCCCATCGTGGCTTCAAGAGAGTCAGAGTGCCCAAAAGGGCTGGATTTGGGCTGGACCTTTCTGGACACACCGGGATACAACTGCCCCAGGGAAGGATAATTGAGTGGTTGCTGCCTGCCATGGTCCTGAGCTTTGGGAAAAGAATGCTCTTATCCTTCCAAAAATTGCTATCCAAAAAAGCTGCTAGAGGCACAGCATTTAAGGAGAGCATCCACTTGGAGGGAACRACCCCACAGACCCTTCACTGGGCAAAAACATGAAGAGGTCCTATTTGTCCTAGAGAAACTTAAGTTCAAGACTTGGTAGCTGAAAGATGTCAGCAGAGGATGGGCTCTACCCAGAAGCTCAAAGTTTGTTTTTCGTGGCAAGAAGGTGCTGGTGGAGCGTGGTGCTGTGGTGCAGCCTTGGCTGTTTGTCCTCACAACACCCTCGTGCAGCTGCTCCTGGGCTGACAGAGAGAGTAGCTTGTTAGTGTCATAAAAAGCAGAGTGAAAATACTGTTAGATGGCACTCAGAATTTGTGTTCTGCATGTTGCATAGTCTATAAAGATGATAAGCAAGTTGCTGACAGAATAATATTATAAGGCGATGTACTACATGCAGATCATAAAGGATTTAGTTTTAGGGCTTAAGGCTAAAATCCCACTCCTGCAGTTTATTACCCAACAGTATTCMAGTAATGAGCTTTTTGATTTTTTTTCCCCTTACCACGAGGAAGATTTACTGAGGAACTCTCTAGATTCTCTCCACACATTTCCAAATACTGCATAAAATGGGGGTGAAAGCCCTTTTGCTTACTAAGACCAAAAAAAACCTTTCAAACACCTCTGCTGTGTCACATATTAGCACACATCTGAGCATGCTTCAGTAAAAACACAAAACAATATCACGTGGCTGTGAGCCATATGAAATGAGGCCACGGGTTTGCATCCACTCTGTGGGTCTAATATTCCTCAATCCAGTGTAAAACCAGAAATGGGGATAAATATTCAGGGAGAGAGGAAAAAAAAAAAAAAAAAACAAAACCGTTACCACTTGTGTCTCCAAGACCTTCATGCTGCCAGTTTCTTGAGCCCTTCAATATTAAATTTTCTGTGAAGCACCTTTCATGTTTTTGGATAACTTTAAAAAAAAAAAAATAAAAGGAAAAAAACAACAAAAATATGGAAAATAATAAATTAAGAAGAGGTGAAAATAGTCATCAGCTATCCAGGTATCCTACAGCATGGCCTATTTGCATCTGGCAGCTACGCTGTGGAACATAGAATATTCTGCTTGTGATTTTTTGGGTAGCATCTGGTGCAATGAGGTTCTGGTTCATCACCAGGGCTTTTGAGCACTACAATAATGCGCCAAATAAACAGAAATCACTGTACCAAGCACAAGGATTTCCCTAACTCTTATTTTCACAGGCCCTGATTCAGGACTGCACTTAAGCACATCTAAGGAGCATCCTGAAGAATAAGAACTACCAAAAAAGTACAGAGAAAAGGGAAACAAAACAAAACAAACAAAAAAAAAAATAAAAAGGAAAAAAAAAGTCTAAAAAGCAAAACCAGGATGGTTTTCTGAATTGGAAAAATAAACATCATGCCCTTGTAATGCCTCTTCTTTCCATATCATTCAAAAACTGGGGTGCAGAAATTCTGAGATAATTAGAAGCACATTTGAACAAAGGACACCTATTGGAGATCTCCTTAAGATGCCTGCCTAGGTTGCATAAAACACTACATAGAAAAAAAAAGAAAAAGAAAAAAATATAAAAACATGAAAAGAGCTGCCAATTGGACAACATGGGGAAGCAGTTCAATCCCATGTTGGTTTGTTTTACTTTTCTTTTTCTTTATTTTTTTAAGCTATTTCTTAAATAATAAATGCACATGAAGTGTTAAATATGTATATACTGTATTTCAAAAAAATTAAAAAATCAAACGAATGGGGCACAAGATTGTTCTATAAGTCGTGCTGGCTAATTTTTAGTTTGTATTCATAAGTGGTTTTTAAAAGCCTTTTTTAAAGTGTAATTTGCATGTTCTACTTTGATTGTATGTAAACATATTTTAGAGCAAAAAAAATGTATTTGTATTTTATTGAATATAGAGGCAAGAAAAAAACTTGTACATTGTTTGAAATGTTCTTTTTGTAACAGTTTTTATTCATGAAGCATTTTTGTACATTTAAAAATGGATATGGACTTGATGTTCTTTGAGGCTTAGATACATCTGGCATGCTTTAATGTCATGCTCCTTCATGATCTTAGATGTTGGTTTTTAAACATTTTTTTCTAAAACAAAGCTCAGTCTTTTCGCTACCAAATCAGGTTAGCACAGTATAGAGCACTTAACTAAAAAAAAAAAAAAGAAAAAAAAAAGTTAATCCTATTCATATGTTATTCATTGTGTGAAATTAAAGGAATTCAATTCAGTCTAACATGAGTTGTGAATTCTTTTGTCTTATTTTCCATCTGTTTCCCATCACTGAGGAGTTTAATAGCTTTTGGGATACTAATACCATGCATTCACAAGCCCTCTTTATGGTAATGGAGAAAAACATGCTTTGGTTCTGGTCTTTTTCCTTTATTTTTTTCCCTTTTTTTTTTTTTTTTTTTTTTTTTTTTTTTTTTTTTTTTTTAACTTTTCCCAGAATATCCTTACAAGTTAAAAATGGACTGTGCCACGAGCCTCACGGGCAAAAGGGGGATTCACACTTCAGTGCTGTGCTTATCACTAAAAGGACAGAAACAGCTCCAGCCCAGATTGTGTCCTCGGGCAGCAGCAGGGCAGAGCTCACTGCCCAGGTGGGATCTCCACTCCAGGAGCACATGGAGCATCCCTGTCCAGATCAGGGAAGGCAGGGAAGACTGTCCCAGGGGCTGGGCTGTGGACAGGGGGGTGGCAGGAGCCAGCTCTGTCCCCTCTGAGCATCACAGAGCAAGGGCTATAAGCCAAGGGGTATTTTCCATTCAGCAGGGCCCCATGCTGTGGCAATGGCACACGTTTCACGTTTCTTTTCACGTTTCTTTTCCAAGCTGCTGCTAGGAGCAGTCAGCCTCAACATGTATGCGTTCCTCCACAGCAATGCCAGATTTCATCCTCTTCCTCCTCAAAGAGACAAGCAGCTCACCACCTTCCCCAACCTCATGGAAATTAAATCTCACCTCCTAGAGAAGCCAGTGGTGCTCAGGCAGGATGGATAAGTTAGTGTCTTCCCTTCTGAAGCTTTGTGGGATGGACTGCCTCAGTGGAACCAACTCACCACAATTTCTTCACCCCTCTGGCTGCTGTTTTGACAGCTGTTGCTTCACGTTACGTAAATCTGCTCCAAAGATCTCAAATGTGATGAAGATCATTTTCTTTCTCCCCTCTCTGTCTCTCTCTCTCACTTCAATATATTCAGAACCCCAGCTTTTGACAACAGTTTGCAAAAGTGCTGACATTGTCACTCACTGATTTTTATCGTGATGTGTAAGCTGCTGGTCTCCAGCTCCACATTTTTGTGAAAGGCCTGAGCTGAAGCTCCTTTGGAAGTGTCTGTGAGCTGTCAAGATTCCAGCTTGCTGGTGCAGTATCTCAGGACAGTTCTCTGTCGGCGAAGGGAAGATTCYGACCACTCAATATGAGTTATAAGTGAACTTCCATTTATTGTAAACAATGTYTAAGTTTTATAACATAATTAGCTCATACATATTCTGTAATACATGTATTTCATAGGTCCACRTCTTACACGTCAAMTCCATCTTTAATGATTAATTTGCCAAATTTCCYTTATCTACTTCTACTTTTTCCCAAGGCTAACTAATACAAGTACYTCGTAGGGAGTTTCCAGAGGCTTAAAAACATGATGTCCTTGCATTGCCTTCCCATCGCCTCAGAAGGATGGTTCACACAATTTCAGCAATTATTCTATCTGAGCGCGACACCTGCATTCCTTCATCTCACCCAGCTGTAAAATGTCTACGTGACCCTTCTCAGCTTAGCCAGCCTTCCACAGTTCTCCCTTCCTGCCAGCTCTTTCCTGAGGTTTGCCTCCCATCACCACAGTCCTGCTGTGCTTTGGTGGGGTCACCTCACAGGCGTGGGATGACGAAGAGTTGGGGAGCAAATCTGGGGATGTTGGGTTTCAGTCACAGCATGAGGCAAGAGCAGGAGGTTCTTCACCTCTGAGATGTCCGTACTTTCCTGCCTCTGGTCTCCTTTTCCCTCCAAACTGCTGGTACCATGGGGTGTCAGAAGACCACAATCCTCACCAGTGTCCATCTGGGCAGGGAGGATCCTCTGGTCATCATCCCTGCTGTCTCAGGGCCAAGGCACACCTTTTTTGGGATCCCTCTGTGACTGTTTCATCTGTAACTTCTCCAGTTCTGTCTGCTTCTATGGATTAAACCATCTCTGAGAAAAAAAAACTTAGCAAGTCTTGGAAACAAAGTTTAGGAAATTCACAAGCTCTGGTAGGGTGTAATTTTTTTAGGCACTCTTTGTCAAATGAGATTGGAGTCTTCTTCCCCGGACACAGCCCTGAGTACAATGCTCTAGGGAATCCTGCTTGAGCAGGGGATTTGGACCAGATTGCCTCCAGTGGTCCTTTCCAACCTTACCCATCCTGTGAGGTATTGTCATCTTGTCTCAATTTGCATGAGTTTGGCCTTTTTTTCCAAATTAGAATATTTTCACCATTAATCTCTGCCCTAAAATAATTGCAAATAATGAAAATACCAAGTGTGATGGAGAAATAATGTTGTTTTCTGACYATCATCCTCTTTCTTCTGAAAATCCTTTACTATAAAAGTTGTGCACATCTGTTGAAACCTTCTTTGGCCATCCTCCATATTATTGGAGTTCAAATTTATGAGGGAATTTCACATTCCACCCTCAAGGTACAGATGGGTGCTATCTCTTGGGRCGAAGTGTGATCTTAATTCACTTTTGATAAAGGAGAATGTTTGTGCGGCCTGGGATAAGGACCCTTTCCAAGGTGACCTTAGCTCATCCTCAGCTGGCAGAGTCAAGACAAGCCTCAAGATTCTCCCCACTCATTCTGGTGGTTCCATTTCCCACCAGGCTCCTGAGCTATGTCATATCCTGAATGTATTTCATGTCGAGGAAAGCTTGGTTGGTGGAGATGCCTGCAGCTGCTGTGCAAGTTGTGTGAGCTCATGACAGCATTATTTGGTTCTCTGTAACACAATGTGTGCACATAATTTTAGAACAATTCTACTGTTACTGAGCAGAAAAAATGTTCCATTGACCTTGAGGGGATCAGTGACAGGACCCTACTCAARGCCCTTCAGCACAGACCATCTGGCAAGCTCTAGAAAGCAAAGGGAAGTGTAGATGTCAACATAATAAATATATGTTTGGCCTTTTATGAACAATTCATGAACCACATCACTGGTGCACTAACATAGGGGGTTAAGAGCTAATAGCAAGCATTGAAATTACAATGAAGAGTGGCATATCAAACGGTCTATGCAATTTTTTCTGCTGGGAGCTGCAGGAAAAACTGGTGTGAAAGCACAGCAGGAGTTTTAAGAGGACTTTGACAAAATATTAGCGCAATCATGAGTTGTTTCATTATGGCAACCAACTTTTTTTTGTAACACAGAGGAAGACACGCTGGTTCATATTCTCAGCTTATGCAGATCAGCACTATCAGTTTCACATGTGTTAAATCAGTTTGCAGGAGCCAAAGATCTGCTTTCATTCTCTTTATGGAAACTATTCATCCCAAAGTGGCTTTGGAGTGCTTCTAGCAGGAGGATGTAATATAAACTCCTGTTGTTTGTTGCCTGTGAGGAGTGTCATATTGGGAAAATGGACCTTTGTTAGGGATTCAAGAGTTTGGAAACTGGTTCAGCAGCGCAAGTAGCCGGGCCACCACAATTTCTTCAAGCTGTGACAGAAGGAAGAGGCTAAAAGCAGTGGGGAGTGCTTGGGAAAAAAAGATGAAACAGTGTTTTATGCTAGGAAATTAAATTAAGTGTTAATATCTACTTCTTGAGACTCTGTTGTGCTATAGAAATAATCTGAAAATTATTTTTGTAATTTTCACATCCCAAAAATCATGAAGTGCCATGGTCCTGCACAAATCAAGCATACAGGAGTGCATAGCAGTGTTTCTTCTGCCATGCTTGAAATAGGTATGGCTTCTGTGGCACCTGTTTTGCTCACAGGATTTATCCCCTTACAGTTAGTGATGGAAAGCACAGAACAAGCTCCCTTTTCTCTCTGCACTTTTCCAGGTTAGCTGCTCCAGAAAAACCACAGATAGAGCTGGTTGTYCCTGAGCATCTTTCACAGGGCAGGAAAATTTCTTTCCTGTCTCCATCCCACTCCCACCCATGCTCATGTCTGGGGATTCTCAAACTGTCCCACAAAGACTGTTGGAAAATAAGGCTCCAATCAAATGAATATAATTTTTATTATTAACTCAAAGGGAGAATAGGTCCCACCACATCTCCCTGACGTAGCATGCCACAATACTGAGTGTTGACCCCAATGGCTTTGGTGTTTTCTACTTGCCTGGCTTGGCATTATGTTCATATTTTCAAAGAGCAAACCATACCAAGCAGAAAATTAGTTAAAAAGGGAGAATTGTGAAAACCTCTGCGAGGTAAAGGCAAGGAAGGGAGCTCAGGAAATGCATCTGGGTCGAGCCTTTTCAGAGCATGGCAAGAACACAATTAGAGAAGGGTTGAAAAGTGAGTGATCTCTTAAGGAGGCAAATGATAATGTGGCAGAGCTTCATGTGTAATGAAGCCAGTGGCAAAGGAGGGCACTGCTTACTTTCCTTGAAGACAGGAAAATATAAAACAGCGCACTTGGAGGGGAAACAAAGTGTTCAGAAACACAAAAGGGCATTCAGTGAAAGGAGGGAGAGGCTGGAGGATGTGAAGATCTAGGTCATGGAGAGAGTATAAAAATGGATCTTGTGACAGAAGATGGAAGAGGCAGCCTGCTTGCTTACTGGGACTTTATTGCAGCTTTCTCAGCTGACACAGCACTCCTCATCTATCCTCATTAAACAGCTACCATCAGGGCATAGTTAGTGGCCATTAGGCCTCAATTCTCTCTCTTTAAACTGCAGATAAATAGATAGCTACAGCAAGAAGTAAAACTTTCTTTGCCTGAATTATTGATAGTTACAAGTTTCCCAAAATTCTGGTCRGGGATCAGCAAATGGCAGCAAAATTCTGACAGTAAAAACAGCATTTGTACCAAAGCCTGCCTGAAAAGGTGAGAAGTCAAGGAGATGCACGCTCTGATTAAATGGACTGAGCCTCATTTACTGCAGTGATAATATAATAATGTTTATTTTGATATCATAGCTTCTGGCTTAGTGGAAGGTGTCCCTGTCCATGGCAGGGAGGTTGGAATAACTTTTTTTTTTTTTTTATGGTCTCTTCTGACACAAACCATTCCATGATTCCCATGAACAGTTCAGGCTGATTGAACACCAGCCCCARGTACCTGAGGATCCAACATTTTGACCTGTGAGAGTGTCCCTTTATCTTACCTTCCCATGGAGTTGGAAGGAATTTCTACCCAAGAACAACTGCTGCACCATCCCACAGAACCACTGTCCATATCRTCAGATTGTTCAGGGCTGTTGGGTGCTTCCATTTGAAAGTCCCACATATGCCTCTGTGTTTTCTAAATATCCCAAAAAGAGGCCATGRTTTTAGTTGAGCAGCCTGCTGGGTGCAAAATTCCTAAAACTTGTATCTTGGTGATTTTTKTCAAGGTTTGAATAAAATTAAAATTAAGAATTTGGCTGTAAGACAGGCATTATGTTTCTGCTCAGGATACCGTGAGAATTTGTTTTGTTTTTCTTTGCTTTTAAATGGTGTTTTACCAGAATATCATCTCCAGGATGGCCACAGTGACCCTGAGGAACCAGATTTCATCAGCCAAGGATGATTTTGCTTTTCTGAATGAAAAAAAAAAAAAAAAAAAAAAGGGGAGCAAAGTGGCACAACTTCTCTGACCCATTGTCACCTTAATTCAGAAAATCCCATTATCACATGCTTATGGAAATTCAGGACACAATATAAACAAGAAATTTTGTTTAAGCTTTGATTTAGTCCCACTGACATCAATATGATTTAAACACTCTAAAATTAAGTAGATGATTAATTGCTCCTACAAGAACGAACCTGGCTTCCAATTCCAACACCTAGTCCCAGTCGGCCAAGCTGAAATTCAATTAATTTATTGAGTAGGAACAGGAATCAATAGACTTCTGTTTTAAATAATCTCACAAAGTGTTCCTAGCCCCAGGCCTCAGTTTACCATGCGTAGTCCTTGCATACATTGAAGGACTGTTTGCTCACATTCCGAAAGTCTGTGAATTCCAAAAGGCTGGAAATGTGCAGCTTGTCTGGAAGAACATCCTTATCAATGTTTTAATGACAGGGCTTTGTCTCCAAGTCAGCTTCTTTCCTTATTTCTTTTAACCATGACAAATGAGTCCATGTCACTTACACAGCAAAGTGGAAATGAATTTTTAAACCAGGGCACAGGTTTCTTTGTCCTTCTTTA
>NW_026623317.1:968092-975135 GCF_030028575.1 Malurus melanocephalus
CAAAAACAAAACCATGAAATTATTTCTTTTTTCAGCCTTCTATAAATAGTCCTCAAGCACGCCTGCTCACATTGGGTGGGTTTCTGAAGATGCAAGCTATGCAGTTTAGGATCAGTCATCTCTTTATGTCTTCACTGATGAGGGTGTCCCAGAGAAGAGCTGTCTGCTCCTGCTGCTTTGATATTCAGATCACAGGCAGGGCAAAGACATTGAGGCTGAATCACAGGAGGGGAAAGCAATAAATGTTGCATTCCATCTGCCTTGGATTCAAAGACTGAAGGTGTGAAAGAGTATGAAATCCCTGACATGGCTGGAGAATCCTGAATTCCATCTTGCCAAGTTCCTGGAGGTGTGTAGGGGACCTTTGAGATCTGCTGCACACAAATCAACCTAAAGGYCCTTTTCCAGGCTTAGCCAACCTGAGTTTCTGCCTCTGTTCCAGGAAGTGGCAGCTTTGAAAGACCATATCAAACCAGTACATTGTGTTTCCCTCACATCCTGTTTTATTGGAGGTTAATTCCTTCTGACGCATGCAGTCTGCTGCTGCCAATTAAGTCAAATGTATTTTACGCTTTACTTTTCTGTTGCCTCACAGGCTTTTGTTGAAAAAAAAAAAAAATACTAAATACAACTTGCCAAAGATTGTTAAATGACACGGTCTGATGGTTTGGAATGAACACCCAGACTTTAATAGATCAGAAGGATSGAGAGAGGGGAGGAGGAGGCTCTGGAGCAGCACCCAGCTGGATGCCAAGCTCACAGCACCCAGCCACCAACCACAGTGCTAATCTCTGACTGCTGCAAAAGCAGAAAAAAGGGACCCCCAGGTCAARCAGGGAGTACAGAGCTGTTTCTCATGCAGTGACATTGCAATGTATTATTCTCTGTCAGAGAAGGATCAAAAAGGAGCTGAGCTGGTGAGGAGTAGAAGTGCAGGACATGATAAACGCTTCCTTTGCAGTTCCACCTCTGCCGCTTCACATCGTGGTGGTTTCTGGGTTTATTCCTATTTTCTGCTCCTGCCTGTGATCTACAAGTCATCTCTTTCAGGCTTTAGAGAAACAGATGGGACTCAAGTTATGATAAGAGAGACTGTGTTCACTCAGGATTGGCTGAAATGCCAAAGTATGTGAAAACTCATGAGATCTCGGAATAAAGCAGATTTATTTATTTAGAATTCTGTTGTCCAGCTCAACACCAAGGTAGTGCTGTGATGGGAGGCACTCAGTGATGCTCCTGGGTGAGATTGCATTCTAGCTTGGAGAAGAGAGACAGCAGAAGGTCAGAGGCAGCACAAATACAACCAAAATGGATCTTCATGTCAGGAGAGTTGATGTTGTATATCTGTGACATTGTGTATCAGCTGAGAGCACAATTCCAGCTTCCTGAATAGGTCCATGGTTCTTAATCCCATTACATTRCTGGGACATTTTGGAGCAAATTTCAGAAATAAAACCAGGTCSAAGAGGGGATTTCAGTTCCTTTCGTTTGGTAACAGCAGAAAAACCTACCACAGAATTCCTCCTGTGGARCACTTGCAGTTTRCTTTACCCAAAATTACACTTTTAGRTCTTCTGTGGGATAGATCATGACTGTCAGAGATCCTAAACCCAATGCTCAAAGCAATTTCTGTGAGAAAACAATGGTTARCAGCATTCTGCTTGCAAATCCTTACAAGACCCTTCCAAGGGACGTTCAAGGCAGGAATCTTCTTGAGAAAATACCTGTCACTGGTGAGAGAGGGGCATGCAATTATGAGAAAATACCTGATGCAAGGAAAGAAAAATTCCTTATTTGTAGTCAGAGTCAGGGCTGATGCTCAGCTAGCACACAGTTTGGAGAAAGGCAGTGCAAAGGCAACATATATCATACTTGAATGATGGAGAGGCAGCATCAAAACAGTTCATCAGCATCAGCTTCGGATCTCAGCACCACAGCTAAAATTTAATTTTAAATTTAAACAAATTCCCTGGCAGGGAAGTGCCTTCAGCTCTGATGATTACAGACTGGCAGCTAAAGACAAGTGAAAGAGACAGTCAGCACTCCTTTTATACAAAATAATATGCTCTTAAAATCTTTGCACAAGTGATTCAGATTGGGCTGGGATACTGCCTCAGGAAACATCTGTCCAGTGCTTCCAAGAAGGTGAGATGGCAGCATCCAACCCAATATTTCTGGCAGTGCTGGACTGTGTGCTTATGATTAACACAGGAGGGGGAAGATGATTTAGATAACACTGAGGTTCTGCTCAGTAATTTTTATTCTCTTTATAGAAGTTTGCTGATCTTCATCACGTATTTGGATCTCCTGTGATTCTCAAATATACTCTATTTGGAAAATAATCTAAGGGAAAATGTGCAGGGTGTTTAAGAAAAGCAGCAATTCATACTGGAGAAGAGGTTGAAGGAAAGCCTTGTCTGGTCTGCAGTTCCTCATGAGGGGAACTGGAGGAGCAGGCACTGATCTCTCTGCTGACAGGACCTGAGGGAATGGCTGGAGCTGTAGATGGGATATCAGAAGGTTTTTCTGTCCCCAGAGRGTGCTGGCWCTGCCCAGGCTCCCCAGGGAATGGTCCCAGAGCTCCAGGAGMRTTTGGACATCACTGCCAGGGATGGACAGGGGGGATTGTTGGGGTGTCAGGGACAGGAGCTGGGCATTGATGGCCCTTGTGTGTCCTTTCCAGCTCGGGATATTCTACCAACATGAAYTATGATCTATGAACAGTAGTTACTGCGGATGTTTTTTAACTCATTGACATTACCCATTAAAAGCAGGTGTCTGTTTCTAAGTTGCTTTGTAATTTGTCCAATTTGTTGAGTAACCAGGGGTGTTGATGAAATGGAAACCACATAGCAAAATTGTGCTTTCTCTGCTGCAAAACTTCTTGTTTAGGTAGGCTGACTGAAGGATAAGCAAATTCCTGTTTTTCCTGAAGCTCTCACAAATCTTTGTTAAAATCTCTTATAGTAAAGGCTCACTAKGGCAGCAAGGTCTGCCTGCTAAATTTGTGAACTCTTCATTAAGAGGTTCTGATTTTCAATCAGTTCCAAGTAATCCCAGTGAAATGGACAGCAGATATGTCCAACATGATCTAGTTATCTGCATAAAGAGCTTGGTGAAATGACTGCAGGCTATGTATGCATCAAGAGAGCCAGCTCTGAAATCAGAAATGGTGTAATTATGTATTTAATTACTTCACCTAAGGGACAGAGTCATGCAGTCTGGTTGTATTGTTGTGATCTAAACTAATATCTCCACACTGAGGGGTATTTAGGTTGACACTGCCTTGGAGATTTTTGTTCAATGAASATACATTTATAACTTACAAGCGGAATTAGAGTCGTATCTTCTCCCTCAATTTATCTGTGAGATTTAATTGGGCTTAGAAGCAAAGTGACATGATACAAGAATGCCTTTCTAGTGTGTCATTTTTYTCCAATACTCTTGTTTTCACTCCTTACCTCTTGCTTATATTTATCCCACAAATCYGCTCTTCTCAATATTTCTTCTCCTCCTTTTCATCTATTATACTGTTTCTAATTTCCTGTTTAAACCAGTTCTCTTTAGTATTGCTATAACAAGCTGCAAAGAAAGAGCAATTGGTTGTTGCCTCATCCCATAATTTGTGCTCAATTTACTTTAAAAAAGCCTTTTATTTGCTATAGTTGATCCCATCTTTTTCTTAGTGGATTCTTACCTTCCATTTCTATAAGCAGGTTAGGTTCTTAGTAACATTTTTATAGAAAGAAACTTAATACTTTTGGGGAGATAACTTATGGTGTTTGAGAATTTTTTTTTCTTGCTTGCTTTTTGAAGGAAAAATAAGGAATGTTTATGGTTTCAAAGGGAATGAGAAATTAAAATTCGTGGCTGCTTTTCTGAGACATTGASTGGTTTGGTTGGTCACAGGGATGATAGTGAGTCAAGCTTCAATTATCACCAGAACTTCAAGAAGTTTTTTACAAACACGTATTTGACGTTTAAAGCTAATTTGATAATGAAGTCTTCTTCTAAAAAGTGGGAAATGTCCCCATGATACAGCTAAAAAATATTCTCTCATCAATCTTTGTTAACTACCTTTACTATCACGTTCAGCAGCGCATCGAGGCCTGCCCTGTGCAGCAGCACYGTGATTTTCCATCCATCAGGTGCCCTCATCCCCTCCCAAAACTGAAGCCATGAATCAGCACAGTGAAGGTGTGATAACAGGGGGAGCAGGGAACCTCTGGATGATTGCACTGATAAATCATGGAATGCCTCTGGGTGGGAGCAGGGGCCATGCCACACCAAGCCCAGCAGTCCCAGGCAGGCAGATACACCCGGAGAAAATGCACAAATTGAATCCCTGCAGAACTCACTTTCCTCTGCTGCTGTGATGATGAACAGAAGCTGCAAGGAAGAACAAGAGGCCACAAYGACCCTGAAGGTACAAGGGGGCTGCACCAACAGCAGAGCCTTTTCCTGCAGGTGTAGCGCACAAATGTGTCGTGTAGGTCAAAGGAAGAAACCTTTTTTTGGTCAGATGAAATTTAAGACTACACAGCACAAGTGAACCAGGAGCCAGTTCAKCAGCCTCATGTGTATCCCTTCAGGAGATCTGACAACATTCATTAAATCCTGAAATTAAATAATGGTGCTGAATCTGCAATTATATTCAAACCAGTAAATTCAATTAAGGGTAAGTAGTATACTTTGTTTGAATGGCTCACTTGGTGGCTTTTTGGTACATGTAAGTAAAATGATAAAGAGAAAATGCTACTTTTTTTTTTTTTTCTTTCCTCAGATTATGCTTTCTCAAATGAGGACCACAATGAGAACCTTGCATAGAATCACAGAGTACAGCAGAGCTCATAAAGAATATTCCTATAAGCACTCAGGACTGAAGCAGTTTTTTGCTCCTGATTCATAGCTTTTTCCATTTCTCATGTTATCACTCATATAATTTATATTAGTACTTCCCAAAATGCTTAGCTGCACTCTGATTATGCTGGACAAAATATAAATACACAGTCCTCCAAAGAGCAGCAGTAAACTTAGAAATAGTAAGTGGTTGCATTTTGGAGCAGAAAGACTTAGGAAATGGGATGCTGGAAACCTTGGGTACCTTCTCCATTCTTCCAAAGGACAAATTATATAAACCCAGAGAGAAAACTGAGAGTAGTCCTGGTGAGGAGCACCCTTCCAAACCAACAGCTTATCCTAAATATCTAATGGGTTTCCTCAGTTTTAAAAGCTCCCAGGTTTGCAACACTGAATTTCAGCACATCCCCACCTGCCTGGTCAAGCTCCATCTGCATTCACAGATTAAGTCTTACCATCCCTGGTTCTTCATAGTGGGTTTTTGGTTTGTTTGTTTGGGTTTTTTGGGTTTTTTTTTTTTTTGAGGGTAATAGTTTTTCTTCATGTCTGCTAAAGCAGATGATGCCAGAAGGGATTTTTTCCTGCTGCTCTCTTGCAAAGCAAAGCAAAGCGAGCTGGTGCACAAACACACAGCATCAGCCCCAGCTGCTGCTGCTCTTCCTCCCATTGTGCAGGAAAAGTTTCCTTGGCTCTTTTCCACGGGGGGCTTTGATCAGGGAGCGGTGGGCGGCGTGTCCCTGCAGCTCTGGCTGAGATAACCAAGGTCTGTGGTGTTTCCTCAGTCACGCTCCAGCCCCGAGCAGGTTTGAAAACTCTAACCCTAATCATCTCCCCTGCCTGCCTGCTGCAGTCAAACCTATCTCAAGTTTCCTGGGTCTTCCCCTACCTGCACTGAGGGTTGAGGTGCTCCCTTTGAGGTTACAGAGCTGGCTTCTGGAGGCAGATTTTTTTTTTTAAAGAAGAGATTTTTGCATTCTTAGCATCTGCTCAGCCACTTGCAGTTGCCGTTTCACTGYGGGCCTCGAGGGTAGATCGGAAGGAAAAGAAAAATGGCTTTCAGGATGGATTAGTTTTGGGAAGAGTATTGTGTGCCAAAGGCAGTGCAGGGAGAAGTAAACATTCAAGCAGACAAGGATGACATCATTTATTCAGTGGAACTGACAGGGGCAATGTGAGAAGCTGTAAAAGCAGATAAGAGGGCTGAGGTTTGAGGGCAAGGCATTAAAACYGGAGAAGGGAGAAGTAAGCAGCAGAGCTTGTTTTTTTCTGAGCAGCTCTGTGCCTGTGTAGGCTACAMGCCTCCTACTCAAAAGTTCATACCCACCCACTCACTGCAGAATATCCCTGAGCCACGCTGCTCACAGGCCCTTTACTGGGTCATYTTGACACTGATGCTTTCAGAGAAGGGGAACAGAAAGAAATGTTCTGTTATAAGCTCAGGAGAAGAACTGCATTGTGGTTTTGGAGCACCGAGGCACCGCTTTGTTAATTAAAATTAGAGATGAAAAGGAGTTTGGTCGAGTGGGCTCAACAAAGACACCTGGGTTCRGTTTCGCAGGCAGAAGTGGCATTTTCAGGATATTGCATGTCTGGAGCAAAAGAAGGATAACAAAGGCTTGCCCACAGAAATAGGCTGTGATGTTCTAGGGAATAAGAGCAGTTATTTTGCTACCAGCTGTAATAAGTTTTGAGTGCTAGCAAGATCAATAGGAGAAACTGGAAAGAGACCAGCTGTGAGATGAGGCCCAAATATGAAAAAATGAGAGCAGGGCTAATTCTGAAGGTCATGGATAATTGCTGTCATGAGTAAAACTGATCTCCGTGCAGGACTTGATATTTCTCATGAAAATCAGCTCACTTCAATCCCTACTGTTCCAAGTAAGGACACGGTGAAAAATAGTCACTTTTGTAACACATACCTAATCCTCTAGCCACTTTCTCAGTAAGTAATTTGTTGGTTGCACTGGGAAGGATGGAAAGTGAGTTAAAGGAGGGAGCCCCTGGACACCTCAGAGTCTCCAAGCAAACCTAATAAAGACAATTCCCAATATTCCTGACACAACTCTGAGAAGAAGCAGCAGAAAATTAGTACTTCTTGGAGGAATTTTCATCTGATTTTTCATTAGAAAAGGGTTTTTTAGGTGATTGCCTTGGCCAAATTCAAAAATTAGTCTATAAACACA
>NW_026623317.1:975402-976485 GCF_030028575.1 Malurus melanocephalus
ATCCCCCATCAGATTCTGTACTTGGAAGCAGCAGCTTTTCCTCCCAGTGCAAACTGAATTTAAAGATTAAAATGATCTTTGGGACACAAAGCTTTCTTACCCACAGCAGTAAAAGCTGTTCCCTCCAGTGAAAAAGACACACACAC
Organism: Malurus melanocephalus; assembly: GCF_030028575.1. Taxonomy (NCBI): domain Eukaryota; kingdom Metazoa; phylum Chordata; class Aves; order Passeriformes; family Maluridae; genus Malurus; species Malurus melanocephalus. The sequence goes on from NW_026623317.1 coordinate 975,549, forward strand.
ATACACACCTGCACTCACACATGTCCAGTGTACAAGACAGAAAACAAATATCGTATGAAAAAAAAAAAAAAAAGGATTAATCTTCCCAAAATTTTAGTGGAATATTGCACTTGAAGTCCTGTTTTATCCAGAAATAGCAGTGGCTGGAATGAACTTATTATAACAGTGTATTTTGAGTGTCTGTATGCCATAATGCACATTCTAGCAAATTTTAAGTWTCCTTACTACATACTGAGTGCTGTCAAGGCTTATATAGATATACTTCTAGAGGATGATTTCACATAAATTTTTTTGTGATTTAGATGGGAAAAGAAACAGTTTAGATTCAAGACAAGCCAGGTCTTGAGGAGAGCCTAGACCCAAGAATGACCCTACCCCTGGGATTTCAGGGATTTCTTGTGAATCAAGATGACCACAAGCTTCCCAGTGAGCATTAATAGCTGTGTCACCGTGATGACGCTTTCACATGAGAGGGTTACTCTTGTACCCATWACATTTCTGTTCCAATTTTAAGGTTTTCATCAGTTTCAACGAGTGAAATATTTCCAGGCTGGGGGATATWTTCTTACAGAGCATGTCAGGAAAAATTTCATTGCTCAGAAGGTGGGGAGGCCCTGGCACAGGGTGCCCAGAGCAGCTGTGGCTGCCCCTGGATCCCTGGCAGTGTCCAGTGGAAGGGGTCCCTGCCCATGGCAGGGATGGAGTGGGATGGGCTTTAAGATCCCTTCCAACCCAAATAATTTTCTGATTCTGTGTTGATATGTAGGAACGTAAAGAAATACAGGATAAATGTACAGTCAGAATAAATTAGTCCAGGACACAGTCCTCAGCAGGCAGAAGTGGTGTTCATTCACTGACCCTTTTCTACACAGTCATGCTGGAGAGAGAAAGAGCTTTTTTTTTTTTTTTTTTTTTTTTTTTTTTTTTTTTTTTTTTT
>NW_026623317.1:976765-977793 GCF_030028575.1 Malurus melanocephalus
GGCTGTCAGTGTTCCTTTTAGTAGTATTTGATATTATACTTGCTGGGTACCTTCACCACCTGTGGTGGATGGTTCAGTATCCTTTTACMACTGCAGAAAATATTCTGAGCTGTGATTTAAAGAAACAGCAACAGCTTCTGTGTTTGTTTAGATTTTATGGCCCAATTATTGCTTCTCATTCTGAGACATGAGCATAATTATTTTACAATTAATCATACATAGACAAAACATATCATCTCTAAAAATGACTATTAAAAACATTTATAAGGGGAAATGTGCACAGGCTGAATTGTACATCACATACCCTGATTATTTAGTTATATTGACCATATGTTATTTTATTTGCCTGTTATTTGTTAGATGCATTGAGGAAAGGAGAGAAAAGGTGCTTGAGGTATCAATTCAACATTGTTTTGTTCCTGTGGAAAAGGCCAGGGAAAAGAATCTGGCAACTTGCCTTGACATCAGCCATCTGTAAATTCATCWTTCTTTGGATCCCTAGGTGATTTAGTTTCAGCCAAAATGAGCATTCTCAATGTTGACAAATGGTCTTGCTACATTTCCCCAACAAAAGTAGTTTTGTTGGAGATTTGACCTTATGGAACTCTTGCTTCCCTTGAAAAAATGAGAAGTACAAGGAAAAACCGTTATGATTAATTGCCACTACTGCCACTTTTTCAGCTATTAGTTCAATTAAGAATTTGGCAAAGGGTAGTTCCACTGAACTATTACACTTCAGTAGCATTCATAAACTCTAGAGAATTTGAATATGCATTTTTAAAAGAAACCCTTTCCTTTGTGAGGTCTGAGCAGTATTTTCTGACACCTCTCTTGACTTCCCTATTAATGTATGCATTGCTTCTCTTCCAAAACCACATCATATCCCCAAAATATAGTAGAGTGACAAGCGATATGCATAAAGTCCTGGATCATTTTCAGCTTCTAGGACGTAGGATATCCATCTTTGATCTAATGACTCACAGAAATTGTCAACTTCCTCTCTCTTGCAGAATGCCTGATTTTCCATT
>NW_026623317.1:977888-996596 GCF_030028575.1 Malurus melanocephalus
TAAATCTATTATGTCATCCATGCAGATGTTTTCCTAACGTCTTATTGAAGGCTTTCACAGCATCCCTAGGTAATATATGACAATAATAAATCCCCCATTGCTATTAGGCTATGAAAAATCCTGCAATTTCAGCCCATTTTTACTCATCCCACACCTAGAAAAAAAGGACAACAGCTTTTGCTTTACTTCTTCCTTCTAACACAGTATTTTTTTATGTGCCTGAAAATTGTTATGGTGTCTACTCCTGGTCTCTGTATAAATTAAATAATGTTAGTTGTTTCAATTTTTCCCAGATGTTCCAGTCTCTAAACCCCAGATCATTTCTGTTACTCTATCCTGAATTTCTTCCAGTTTCCACTTGATTCCGAACTTCCTTCAATTGTAAGGACTAAAATTGAACAAAGTTGTCCATTTGTTGAAATTTCCACTGTGTTCRTGAGACAGCCTCATTTCTTCTATTTGTGTATCCCACAAAAGTAGTATTTTTTTTTTTTTTAATCACCAATAATGGTATTGAATTTGTTCAGCTGGCTATTTGCTGTGACAGATATTTTCTGCAGGGTTGGACCAGTYATTCTCCATTGTGAAATTTTATGGATGACTTTTTTTTTTTTAATACAGCCATTCTCTACTCTTTTGACTGAAATGTGCTTTCTCTCCTCAATTACACCACCTTCTACGAGATCAGCTTGAATTCTCAGCCTCAAGGGCTCTTGCATCTTTGAATCCTCKTTACCTTCATGTCATTTGCAATTTTAGCAGATCTACTCTTTCATACTTCAATTAATTAATTAAACTCTTACAATAGTGAACATATCCCCACAGAACTTCATTGGCAGTAAAATGTTGGTAACTTTCTGATTACTCACACTACAGAAGTTTCATTTGGACTCTGAATCCTTCATTGCCTTTAAAGAAGTGTYCTGTCAGTGCCAAAGGTACAATCACACCTCGTATCTGTCACATCCCAGTGTGTCATGGTGGCGGAGTGTGGACACAGTTGAGGTGTCCCCAACGGAGTCAGCCTTTGGAAGGTGAAAATCCTCAATCCATTTCGTTCAAGAATTAACAACTTTGACACAATTATAGACTGCCATGGCTGTTTTAAAGATGTCTTGAATGATTTTTTACTGGAACATTTTCCTGCTCAGCTAGTGAACTGTATAGCAAAGCTGGGGTTAATTTTATGGTTTAACACATTCTCTAAATGAGTTCTGAGAAAACCCTGTCTTCTAGGAAATCTTTTATGTTTTTGGTCATGATGTGTTCCATTGTACATTTTCTCCAGGAGATTTTGTTTATATGCTTAATTCTCCAAGATGTATCTTGTCTTACTCATCAGTGTGTCCTGTGTTCTTAACCTCACTGCTTTTCTGGCCTGCTTGTGTTATTTGGTGTCCCCTATTTAATATTCAAAAATAACTGTTAGCCATAGGATTTGTTGTTGTGTTGAATCCRTTTCATATGATTTCTGCTTTGCTATCAGTTGCTCAAAGACATTAATTCATAGATGTGGCAAAGAAGCTATTTTCAGACAAATCATCCTAATTATTTATGTGCTTTTTGTGTCCATAGATAGCTATTGAACAAGCTGGTGTCAATTCTATGTCTGGCTCAAAAAGTACCTTAGGAAGCTGAATGGGTTTTTTTTCTGCATTTTTTCCTCAGGCATCTGCTGGTAAGACATGTTGGAGGATAATTAGTGGTTCACTCAATATCCAAATAGACCATATGGATTTGTAAACTGCTTCTCTCAGACTGTGCATTTCTTAATATGGCACCTGTGTAGTTTCCAAAAGGAGATGATTTTTCCAGCAACTCAAAATTTCRGTAGAGAATAAGCAATAAAGACTATGCAAAGGGCTCTGATTTAAAAATTAATTTTCAGTCCAAACATGTTACCTGCTAACCAGCCCTCATGATTAGGTACTTGCTCGTTTGGACTGGGGAAACAGGGGTGGCCATGTCTGAATGTCATGTCCTTTGCTTTTGAGATGCAATTAGTGTAGCTATCAGACCYCATTCAAGTTGGTAGTCTAGGCAGAGATGTGGTGTAGATTCATTTCTATGCACAATAAAGCCAGCTATCTGATGGCAGAAAAGCTAAATAGCATTTTACTTCAGAAAGAACAGGCAAGGTACTTTAATAATTTACAAATTCTTCACCTTCCTGCTTGCAAAGGTACTGTTGGTTATTTCAGATACTTTTCTTTATTACGATTTTCATTCTGTTCAGTGCTTTTCTGGCTTTTTTTTTTTTTTTTTTTTTTTTTTTTTTTTTTTTTTTTTTTTTTTTTTTTTTTTTTTTTTTTTTTTAATATCTTTGACTATTTGTGCAACGATTTCCCTCTCAGATGTTTTAAAAAGCTGGTCTTGGTCCTTCTCTTCCTAATGATGATTGTGTCTGGCTCTCTGCTTGGGTGACTGGTGTGGAACAGCAGTCACTGACAGCAGATGATGGTGTAAAACTCCTTTTATGCGCCGCCCTGCTCAGACATACTTTTGTGCTCACCTCTGCAGCTAAAATATTCATTTTAATGGCAAATGAAGCATATTTCTAAAACACTGCACACTAGCAGCGTAGTTAATGTTGCAAATCCATTTTCATCRCACACCTGGAAGAAATCAGTGCTATTAACTTCCTATTTTCCCCAAGCATTAAATTTACGCAAGACTAAATTAACACGAAATTCCTCTTCAAAAGACTCTGTAATAAATGAGTGGGAAAGTGCTGTTAAAATTTTGACTCTTGCAGCATTTTCACTGCTTTAAAAGGTCAGTTTCCACCCACAGCATGTATAGGTAATTAACCACTGGAATACTTTGCCCAAGATAGGCAATTTTTTTTTTTTTTTTTTGTGCTTTTGGGTATTTTATCAAGGTTTTGACAGCAGTGCTTGGTGAAGGAAATACTAAGTAATTCCACATTCTGTGGTAAGAAAGAAACAGACGAACCCCACCATTCTGCTTGCACTAAAAATTTATGATTATAGAACAGGAAAAGGTAAATAAATATTGTCTAGTGAACTTTTCCCATTTTGTTCTGAGGAACTGATTATTCAGAATAGGGATCCTGAAGCATCACAAGCATTTCTTTGCAGCATCTCCCCTCTGCATCATGAACCTGATGGACACGTCTCCCTTTCTCAGCCACTGGGATGTCTCCATGCCAACTCCTGCAAAATCTTCCAGCATTAAAAAAAGCTATAATCAGAGCTCTACTTTTACTTAAAACTACATTATAGGCTGGAGACAAGCAGAACATTCATCAGACTTCAATGAGCCACCGCTCTGTGGACTAGACATGGAAGCTCCTCAGGTATCAGACTTCCACAGACTGCAGTCTATAAAGTTCAAAAGACTCAGGCATCTTAAAATCATAATGAGTTCACCAATATTTTGGGGGCTGAAAATTATCTGGGCCATGGATGATAATATCCAGTTTAAAAGTCATTCTCTGAGCAGCCTGGTCTACTGGGAGGTGTCCCTGCCCTTGGCAAGGTGCTGGAACRGGATGATCTRTAAGGTCACATCCAACCCAAACCATTCTGTGATYCTATGATTCATCTCTATTAGATGTGGATTTAATGTATTTTCACTGATTTTTSAGTTTTCTCCATAATTGAATTAAAGGAAGATCATCTTTATACAGAAATGTTAAAATCCAGTACCTTGCGTCCAAAGGGCTGAGTCWAGGCTGCCCACTGCTCTGAAAAAGCTCCACTCAATATCCCAATTAGAAAATAAAGGAAAGGCCTAATGAAGTTTAGGATCTAAGGAAAAATTAATTGCTCTTAAGCAGAAAAAAATAACAAAATATGGCACAAAAACAGGACGTATTCTAGCAGTAGGAAATAACTTCTCACAAAAGTGAGATCAGATAAGAAATAAAACTTTATTTTAATTTTGTTGTAGTGTTCTTAACTGTGATACTGTGACACCATTTTGTCATTTCTTGGTTTCAGACAWCTCCTCAGCAGTTCTGGTGGAAATTCAAAATAAATGCACTCTTCCAKTCAGTAAAAATCAGACCCAGGGACAGCTGAAGCATGGAAATGCAGTGTGCCTGTAAAGAAGCTGGAGGTGTGAACACACTGGAGTTCAAACCAACAAGTGCATTGTGAGCAGGGCTCGGGAAGTCTACTTAGAAACAGCCATTAATAAAACAACCAGGGAAAATAAAACACAGGAATTTGATGTGAACCATGTGCCAGCCCTGGCCCGCGCCGCCGCTCCCCAGCGCCGGGGCCAAGGGCACGGCTGCCGAGCTGCATGTGGCCCTTCAGCACTCAGCATGGGGCTCTTGCTCAGCCCTGAGCAGCCAGTGCTKGGAGGAAAACCTGGCAGAGTCGAGGGGAGAATCAGAGACAGCCTGAGACATGCAGAGGGATGCGGGAGGACGGCGGTCACGGATGCTGATGGAGCCGTGTGGAGCAAAGCCGATGGCAGAACGGTGATGCTGCATCTCCATCCATCCCTGTCCGTGCTGCTGCTGATGAATAAAGCTGATAAACCAGTGATAAGCCAGTGTTGGAAAAAGGAATGCATCAGCTTCGTGTTTCGCCCCCAAATTTAACCGGATTTCCACACCAGTGGGAGTAACACCAGTGTGAAACGAGCCCTCAGGGCACAGTGAAATGGTGCAGGTCTGGAAGGGTCCTTGTAAAGCTCCCTGCAGGATCTGCTCCAGCCAACACTGCCCAGCCACCCATCAGAAMCTGGGGTGTGAAACGCAGCCAGTTTGTTATTCCTGACTGGGAGAAACAGCTAACCTTGCACTTAAACTGCTTTGTGCTTTAACTCCTGCTCAGCTGCTCAGCTGCACTGCGGGCTCTGTGCAAACACAAAGATGATTAAAGGAATAGAGCAGCTCTCTTATGAGGAGAGGCTGAAAGAATTTGGATTGTTCAGCCTGGAGAAGAAAAGCCTTCAATGTGACTTTTTTTCTGCCTTCCTGCAAGTAGGAAGGGTTTCAGGAGAGGGACTTTGGACAGGGACCAGGAGTGACAGGAAAAGGGGGAATTGCTTCACATTGAGAGAGGGCAGGGATGGATGGGATATTGGGAAGGAATTGCTGKCTGGGAGGGTGGGGAGGCCCTGGCACAGGGTGCCCAGAGCAGCTGTGGCTGCCCCTGGATCCCTGGCAGTGTCCAAGGCCAGGCTGGACATTGGGGCTGGGAGTAGCCTGGGACAGTGGAGGTGTCCCTGTCCATGGCAGGGGTGGAATGGGATGATCTTTATGATCCCTTCCAATCCAAACTACTCTGTGATCCAGAATAGTTGTAGGATTCCCATGGCCTCCGTACTTGGAGGAGGTTCTCTTCCCCATCACTCCCGGGTGAGTTGCACAGCTGAGGATTAAATACATTTGCAGGTTTGTGTGGAAGAAAGCCTGTTCAGCTCCTTGCCTCTGTCCCAGGGACACAGCCTCAGCTCCCCAGAGCTGTTACCCAGACACTTTACAGCAGCATTAAATTCACACTTCAAAAGGAGAAAGCGAATGATGAGGCAGAGGTCAGTATTCAGCATGTAGCAAGGATCTGGGATTTTTACAGTAATTACTTTAACTGCATCTGTCGGTCTCACATGCTCCCCARTCTTTCTGCCTCCATCTCTGGGTGTTCCCTGCGAGGGTCTGCAGCTCTCTGTGGTGGCAGGAGCCAAAGCCAGATGGTCCCGGTGCTGGAGGGGATGAGATGCCACTCATGGCACGAGYRCTGCAGCYGACAATATCCAGCAGTGCTGATCTRGGCTGATTTCTGTAATATTGCTGTTTTTCGCCATGCTCAAATCATCTTGAAAGCATAAAATCACTGTCATGGCAGCGAGCTGTCAGAGGGGAAGTGGGATTTGTGAAGCAGAGAAGATTGGGATGGAGAAAAGAACTCCTGGGTGATCACCRAAGGACTCAGTCCAGTGCCAAACAGGGAGGAGTGGAATTCCTGGGGAGAGGCTGAAAGGTTTAACCTACAACACCCAAATCAGGATCACCCTGGAGCACCAAAACAGGAAATCACCTCAGCTGCCTTATCAGAGAGACCATTTGGCACAAGACAAGGTGTTACCTGTTTCTGTTACCTGTGTGATATGTGAGTTGCCTGTTGGCATTCCTGCCTTCCCACTTTCACCTCTGGGTTTCACAAAGGGTTCCTGAAGGAAAAATCTGGTTTCCTCTCCTTTCCCTCATTACACATTTGAGCAGTTTATTCAGTAACATGAGGTGTCTYTGAGCATAAGGAAGTTGGTCCACAACCAAACAGAAGATGAACACATCTGAAGCTTTCACCAATGTCTCTTCCTTTCAATGCTGCATCCAATTAAAACAGAAATCCAAATTATTTGCTTCCTTTCCCATTGAGAGCCTGCCACTATACAGAGGCACAGTGAGCAAATTGCATGATTATTGCTTTTCCCAGAGAAATTGTTCTCTGTTAAGATGTGATATTAAAGGCAGGGCCTGCTGTGCAGAAAACAGGCTAAAGCAAGCCAAGCTTTTGGAGGTTTCATTGTGGTTTGTACTGATTTTCTGCAATATTGTCACTCTAGCTGTGATTGCTAGCTGGCAGGAAAGAAACACCACCTACAAATATTTTAGAGGCAAAAGTCAGGAATTTGATTAGATGTAACAAGAAAAGTAGAATTTTTAAAGGAAAAAATAAACAAAAACAAAAAAAAAGAAAAAAAACCCCAAAAAAACCAACCCTAGTTCATTAACACTAGCTCATTATTACTAGTTCATTAGGAACCAAAGGAACACTAGTGTGGGGGGAATAGGAAGTGGGAAACTTCCCACACTCTTTGGAGAGGCTTGGTGCTGGTAATTTCCCCATCTCCTTCTCCAGAAACTTCTTGAGGATGAAAAAGGGAAATATGAGAAAAAAAAGTAGTATGAAATATGGACTGCAAATAAATGTCATAATGGTGCTCCAACGACTAGGTAAAAAGTSAAATTATGATTTCTAAAATAAACCCATCCCCTAAAATCTTGAAGACTTCACTTAAACCAAGATTTCAATTTCACATGAAAAGATTTTTTTTCTTTTCCCTAATCTTTTCTCCCTCAAAACAACAACAACAAAGACCAAACCTCTTCCCAAAAAACCCTGCAAACAAACAAACAAACACACAAAAAACCCCCCAAACAAAACAAAACAAAACAAAAAAAAAACCCAGCAAAACAAGCAAAGGGAAAAAAATAGAGAAAGATTCATCAATCCTAAATTTTTTTCTCCAGACCTTTGAGCCTGGGGGTCACCAGAGTCAACTGAAACCCAACTCCAAATGATCTCATTAGAGACACCCAACATGGAGCACTGAGCAGGGAGRTGAAATCCCACACAAACAAAAAGAGCAGCACCAAGCTGACACACCAGAAGGAGGCACTTCAGAGGGGAAGAAAAGAAAACAACACCAACATTTTCAACCTGTGCTCCTGCAAAGAAGCTGAACCTGGCAATGAGCAGTTTCCCTCATGTGAACCAGTCTTTTCATGATTCAATCAGGTGAGGGCAACTGAGTGTGGAGGAAAACAGCTGAGCTGTTAGTTAGCCACATSTATTTTATTTTATTTTCCCCAGGCAAAGCAAAAGAAAATGTCTCACACTAGATCATGAACCCTTCATATTAATCAGCTGTTGCCTGTTTGCAAAAAATTGCCATTTGTCCTTCCCTTTGTGCTCTGTTTGGGGCAAGAAAAGGTTGGAAATCTCCAAGTCTGCGTGCATTTCCCTGTTGCAGTTGTCTTATTTTATTTTCATTAATATGTGTGCTCTAAAAAGTGTCAAGGCTAAAGGGCCACATCTCTGGCTGGGGCAAGTTCCTAGAGGTTATTGCAAATGTAATGGAATGTAAAGTGTTGTCCCTGGTTTATACCAGCAGGAGATTTGGTCCACTCCACCTGGACAGAGGATGAAGCATAATTCTGGTTTTCAGCATCAAGCAGAAGGCTGCTTTAGAAGTTTCTAAGCTTTAGAAGCTTTAGAAGCTTTAGAAGTTCCAGCAGCCTTCAGAGGTTCATCAGCAAGACACAGCTGAGGGAAGCAAGTGTGTTTTGTTCTGTATAGAAGAAAAATGCTCCAGTGCAGCTTTGGACCTTGAAACCCTGAATTTACCCAAATTATCCTCAGGCCAGTGAGRAGGGTTTGCTGTGAGCTCACTGCCCTGGACTTGAGGAGAGCAGATTTTGGCCTCTTCAAGGACCTGCTGGTTAGCATCCCATGGGATGGAACCCTGGAGGGCAGAGTGGCCCCAGAATGTGGTTGAATTTAAAGGATTTCCTCCTCCAAATGCAGGAATGATGCATCCCAAAAGAAGGAAACTGGGCAGAAACTCCAGGGGACCTCTGTGAATGGATAAAGAGCTGCTGAGTGAATCCAGAGCGAAAAAAAAAGAAGCCTTCACGAAGCAGAAACAAGGAAGAGTGGCCAGGGAAGAATACAGGGAAATTGWGTGGGAAGTTAGGGACAAGGTTAGGGAGCCATGGCCCACTTGGAAACAACTCTGGCCAAGGATGTCAGGGATAATGGGAAAAGTTTCCAAGGATGTGCTGCAAACAAGAGAAAAATTAGGCTTAATGTGGACCCTCTCAGTAAGGAAACAGGAGACCTGGGTGCTCTGTACAAAGAGAAGGCTGAGATTTTCCCAAAGCTTCTGTGCCTCAGGTGCTCCTGAAGAGCTCCTGAGGTGGAGCCACACCACCCAGGACAGGCAGGGAAAATGAGGGACTGGGAGAATGGGGACCCTGAGCCCACTGCAGGGAGGGGATCAGGTCTGGGGCCATCTMAGGAACCTCAGCATTCCTGAGTCCGTGGGACCTGRTGAGATTCATCCCYGTGTCCTGAGGRAGCAGACAGATAAAGCTGCTAAGCCACTGTTCTTCATTTTGGAAAAATTGYGGCAGTCAGGTGAAGTCCCTGATGACTGAAAAGGGGGAAATATAGTTCCCATTTTTAAAAAGGAGAAAGCAGAAGACCCAGGGAACGATGCACTATTCAGCCTCACCTCTGTGCCAGGCAAGATCACAGAGCAGATTCTCCTGGAAATTGTGCACCTGGAAAACAARGAGGTGATTGGTAACAGTCAACARAGGGGAAATCATGCCTGACAAATTTGATTMCCTTCTATGACAGGGTCACAGCCTCGGTGCAGTAGTCTTTATGCTGTTTCACTCGCTATTGAGACTCACGGTGACAGCCTAAAAATCAAAATTTTGGGTTCTACCAACCTCTTTTTCACAAATGAAATTACTATAACAGTGGGTTTTAGCACAGATGGAACTTGAATTTAGTGTCAGAAAATATCAGAAGAAAAAACTGTTAAAAATAAGATACATTAAAGAAAATTTGGGTTTGGAGCAGATGAGGTTGTTCTTTGATGGCGACCCCACATGTTTGTCTGTGAGGTTCTCTAAACGACAGGTCTGTAAAAAYTCCCCAAAGCCATGCGAGGTGAACCAATTCCGTAACCACAGAAAATGTGCATGTTTGTTTCCATCAACCGAACTCACACTCTGTGGAAAAATACTGTAAGATGAAGCTCCAGAAGGAGAAGTCCATGCTGGCAGCAGTTCAGCAGAAACAAACAGTCTGCAACTTGAGGAAGAGGAACACAGGAAGCTTGTTGTACTTCCCTGAGAAAGGAACGAAACAGAGGATGGAGTGGCACAGAGGTGCTGCAGTCATGCTCTGTTTAAACAATGGAACTTAGGGGRATTAAGCCAAAGGCACGGGCTAATGACTGACCACMTGTTGYTTCATTTATTCAAAATTACATRTTACTTTTCACTTCCTTGCACATASTAATGRAGTAAAATCCCTATGTGCTTTACATGTATGACCCAAGGCACCCAAGCTCCACCTAAACATGAAATGACATCAGCTGAAACTTTATCTTTTCCCCACCCTCAATAATRTAAGTAAAGCTGAAGAGGGAAGAGAGCTTAGAAGAGGCTCACTTTTGTGTCCTAGAGTGGCTGGTGGGCTGTCCCCAAGTCTTCTGCCATAAAGATGTCTATTGGGTAAGTTTTATTCCATATATTTTGATATCAGTGTGTGTATCAACAGCAGATTTAGAACTTCACTCTGTTGCAGTGAACAATAAATCTCGCTAATTTGTAAATCTGCAATTCCAAATGTGACCAGACTCACAGTGCTGAAACCTCACCGTTTGTGGATCTGGAATGATGAAAGTTATAACGTTAACAGACTTAACTGTGCTGAGTTGGTTGCTGTAAAATATTATTTGTGAATCGCTGTTGTGAGGTGTCCCAGGGATTTGGACAGGCAGTAACAGAGACAAAGGCAATGTCTCACTGCTCCCAGAGCTGTTGACAAAGCCATTGAATTTCCAGCGTCTCCTTAAAGGTGACAGTTGCTTTGCATCTGCTGGGTTTGGAGCTCTGGGTGTGCCTTTAAGACAGAAGACACCCAGGGCCAGCTCGTACCTCCAGCCTGGCTGTAGGAAGCTGCAACAGCCAAGATGCTGTGTGGTGGTGTATGGGTACCGTGCACAGWGACAGCCTGGCAAAAGCTTGGGGAGAAGCTTGCATGACAGCTGGYTCTATCTAGTCACATTTGACTCATTTCATAGCAACTGAAAAGCCTTATGTTGAAATATTTGTAAGCAAAATCCCTGGTCTGTTAAAGATAGTGGCTGCAAGCTGAAGGCACAGCTCGTGCAGCAGCTCAGACAAACCCGTTAGACTTTGAAAATGAGCACATTTAATTGAATCACATGATCACAGAGGCATGGAATCACAGAATTACAACATAGTTTGGGTTGGAAGGGACACTTTAGGACCATCCAGTGCCACACCCCTGCAATGAGCACCATCTRTGATGTCACAGGCTGTCTTTGCATCCACACTTCCCAGCTGAAGGCATAGGCTGGATGTTGTCCTCCTCTACTTTCTGGAGGCAGAATTGTATGGCACAGCCAGTGCTGGGATCCCCYTGACAAACAGCAAGCCTCATSCACAGCTCTCCAGCATTGAGAAAGYCTGTACACTGTGTTTCCTTCCAAAACTTAAATAAACACATCACTGTCCTGATTTGTTTACTTCCTGGCCATCACTGATGGATTTCTGACACTAACCACAGTTTGAAAGGGTCCTGTCATCTTTGGGTCTCAGAGACCTGGATGTGCATTGCTGCTGAAACACTCAAGTGGCAAGGAAATACCAAATTCTGCTACCTGGAACTGTGACCCTGCAGGTCCCAGCAGCCCCAAGSTTTCTCTTTGCTTGCTGCATGGAAGCAAGTGTTTAATTTTATTGTGGTGCACAGAGCAGGATCCTCCTGTCATGGCAGAGACTGGAGGAAAAAAAAAATCTCACTCTTCAGCAAGTAAATAAGAGAAAAAGATCACATTACACCTCCTGTCAGGATGTTCTTCTTGCCATTGTTTACAAACTGCAGGCATCTTTACTGCTATTTTTTTCCCCTGCGATGACACCTGGGAACCTAAAAGTGTCAGACTAGATGTCTGGAAAATTTGCAGGCTGCTTCAGGACACTGATTTATATTCAATCCAGTCCTTTCCAAGAAACTGGTTCTTCTGAAAAGTATAAAGTTACCTCAACAACAACAAAAAAATGTCATTTTCACTAAAGCAAAAGCAATGTGACTGAAGCTGCATGTCACTCTGGAAACTTTTGATGCATTGCAAGAGTCTGTGGAGAGCTAACTACTCACAATTTCCTTCAGGCCACTCAAAAATAAGATACTACAAAAGTAAAAAAAAATTAAAAAAAAAAATTCTTAAAGAAGCAGGTAGTATCATCATCATGTGTTCTAGTTAAGAATCAGATAGGTTTAGATTTTGTTTTTCTAATCTTTCACATATGATACGATACAAATGGCATGGAGATATTAGGGAAAAAGTCTTTACTGTGAGGTTCAATGAGGCTCTGGCTGCCCAGGGAAATTGTGGATGTCCCATTTCTGGAATTGTGTCAGGTCAAGTTTGGATGGGACTTGGGGCCACCAGGGGYAGTGGAAGGTATCCCTGCCCAGGGCAGAGGGATATGAGATGAGGATGAATGAGATGATCCTGCTCYCCAACACAGCYCATTCTATGATTCTWTGATTCAAATTGGAAAAGGCTTTCCTCTGCTCTCTGAGCTCTGAAGTCAGTAATTAAAAAAAAATTATGGAGGGGGASGAGAGTGCCAGATTACACCCATCAGCCTGTTTTGGGTTCCTGTGCCCCTTGGGAGCAAGGGGCAGAGAAGGCAGCAGCTCTAAAACTTTTCCATTCTCTTCTACAAAGATATGAAGCCGTTCCTTCACYGTGATGCATTCTGGGGAAATCTTCCCTTCCAGAAGCCACACACATTTCAAAGCTTTTATAGGTACATCACACTTCTCTGCAATTTTTTGGGGACATGTGGAAGAAAGGGAGAAGTCATTTATGGCTCTCCAGCCTGGGCCATCAGTGTTATGTTAGATGTGCCCTGGAGCCCTTTTAACCTACAGATTTGTTTATAAGTTTCCCTGAGAAACCTTTTACTGGTAGAAGATAAAGACAAATGTGCTGCTCCCATCAGGATCTTTCCTTCCCCTTTGGCTGAAGGTAAGACCAGAGAAGTGTATCAATCACACCTTTTTCTAAATATACACACATAGAGACATTTAAAGTGAGAACACTTGCTTTCAGAGAATTGAAATGTCTTCTTTTCTGTCTGAGCCAGTAACATAAAAATACCTCTCGATAATATATTTACAGTCTTCAGTTTCAGCATTTCTAGCATCTCAACCTGGAGCTCAGTTAATCTGACACAGACATAAGCACATACTGAAACTCTTTAATTTGTCTATTCCACTACAGCTTTGGGAAATGTCCCTCATTTTTGGKGAAAATTATGAGAGCAAGGAATGCTGTTTCTCTGGGCTGTGGACATAYATGGCTGGCCAGTGCAACTGTGCTGAAAAGTCCTCTCCAAGTGATGCTTTAGGACTTTAGCTTGTCTAGTTCCCATGTGTCTGTACCCCTGGGATTCTTCAGTGTTTAACTCCAGACTCCACAGACAATGCTGAGCTCCTGCTCTCCCGTTTTTACACAAAACAATTCCTCTGCAGCCCCAAACTCAAGGACACCTCCCTGTGCCAGGCCCCAAGAGATGGAAACAACAGAGGATTGGGGGGAGCCAACTTGGAGTCAATGACTGCATTGGCTGCAGCTGCAATTGGAGGATTCAGCAAATCCCGATGTGCAAATGGACAAAAGTGAGAAAGGGTGAAAAAACCGTGAGCCATTGTCCATTGTGGGTGTGGGAGTGCCCTGAATGGCCCTGAAGGACCTGCAATAAATAGAACTGCTTTTATTCTCTTAATTTTGTCTAACCTCTGTTTTAGKTAGCCATATTWAGGAATCATCATCCTTGCAGACACAGAAATAAGCTGTTTCTCCCTGGTTCTCAGACWTCTCCTTTGCTAAGCTGCACTGGACCAGTCCAATGATCTGAGGGAAAAGGTTCCCACTGCTTGCAGACAAAAGTCTCATAACCATTTAATATTGCATTTCCTTCAAATGAGATTATTACCAGCCTGACCCTCCATGCTTCTTTAGGGGTGGAGCTCACTCTCTGGTGTTGCCTGGTCCTTCCCTGGTTCTTTATCTCCACTGTGGAGATTTCTTCCCTTGAGGACACATCTCCTACCAYTGCTGCCTTTTGAGCAATAACTTTAGTTCTGCTGGGTATTTTTTTTTGCTTTCAATAATGATTCTGCATTTTCATCCCTGTATATATACTTGGAATTTTACATATATGTATATATACACATATATACATATATAAATTTATACATATATACATACATACATATATACATATATACATATATACATTTATACATTTATACATATATACATACATACATATATACATTTATACATATATACATTTATACATATATACATACATACATATATACAAATATACATATATACATTTATACACTTATACATATATACATATACACATATATATATGTATAAAAATGCCTTTTATTCTTTCTTTTTGCTTTTCTGTTACAAGCTCTCCAATGCGCTGCACTAAAGGTGGGTGGCTTTAAAGGAGGCTGATTTCATTAGGTTTTTATTGTGTTTAAAATGTGGTTCCATTTATTGTGCTAAACACTTGGCAGCCTTTGTCACATCATGTCTCATGAAGGCACTTGGAAATGAGCACTCTCATAGAAAGCTGCATCAATTTCCTCCCCCCGCAATCCCTCCCCAAGCAATATAGGTTTGTTTCTTTAGCTGGCAGTTAATCCTTCCAAACTTGGCCCCCATTCTGAAATTAACTCATCGAATAATGGACATGCTCCATTAAAGTGATGAAGATAAAAACTCTGCCAGTGCCTGACTTAGTAAGAAAACCATCTCATTCGCAGGCCAAAAGAACACACTTGAGCTGGGACAAAGGATCTCTGTAATTGAGAGCCAAGTCTCCCCTCCCATTTATTTCCACAAGTTGGTATTCTTTGACTGTCCATGTTTCTTTCTGTACTTGGGAAATGGGTCACGCATTTCTAGTGGAAGGATCTAAAATTAAAAATAAATTTAAAAAAAAAATGTGGAAAGTTCCAGAAAGGTTTTGCTTCATCTACCCACAGACATGTATGTTTTTCACATATGTTTGTTGTATTAAGATTTTAATTTACTGACAGTTGGTGCTTTGATTGCGGATCCAGACAGGGAGTCAAGATCACGTATGTTTGGTTCCCAACTCTGTGACTGACTTAAAGTGTACTATGAGGCAAGACACTTATTTCTTGATTTCTGTWAAAAAACCCCACAAAAACAACAAACCAACAAAAGTAGCACTTKTTTGAGTCCCCTGAGAGCTGAAAAGAAAAAATAACTAATACCTGTCAAGAAGCATAATTATTCACATGCTGCTGTGATGAAGTGCAAGTATTCAACAAAATATCACATCCAGTCCACATTAAAAACAATGAATTTTATGATTAAATTGTTTTTTTCCTGTGTGGAAACAGAAATAATCTGAAAAGTACTGTGGTGATGCCCTTCAACTYTTTTGCTGGGACACTGTCATTGTCTCAGACCTGTCCTTTTAGAATTTTTCTTTGGACCATGGTGGAGACAAAAATTCCTCCTTTTATATTAATCCAATGAAAAGGAAAGCTGTGTCCAATACCTGTGTGGGATCCTCCTCCCAGAGGAGCTGTGTTTTACAGGAATGGCCCCTGACCTGTGTGTTGCAGTTTGYATTCTGCCCAGGAAACGTTCTTTCCTCATGGATGTAGAAAATTAAAACTCCTTAAAACTAAGGAGCCTGTGGCTGCAGTCCAGGTTGGCAGGGAGAGCAAAGAAAGATGCTGCTCACATTACTCACTCATTACTTCTGCCTATGAGCCATAAAGGCTGAGAGCAGCAAGGACAGAAAATCCAATAATGGAAGAAAAATAAGAGCTTGTGAATTAAAATGACCCCAAATACCAAAAGTCAGATAGAGTAGATATCTTGCTAGGCATCAACAGGCACAAGAGTGTCCTCTGGATTAATTTTATCTGTTTTTATACACTTTAAGGCCATAAAAGAGGATTATCTCATTGAGTCTGACCTCTGGCATAACGCAGGCAATAAAAAATGTATTCAGTGGCKGCCGCAAGGAGCCCACTAATTTGTGCTTGACTAACGGAGTTATTTCAGTAGAGCAGCCCTTCTTGGCCTTGAAGATTCAGTGCTGGGAGAGTCCACTTCTCTTCTGAGCAGACAGCAAATTGCAGCTTGGCTGGTGTTCAGGATGGGAGAAGAGTTCCCTTGCAGCCCCGTCCCCATGCACAGCCCCTGTGGCAGCAGTGGGAGGGCAGTGACCAYTGCTGGTGTACAACAGCAATTTGGGAAGGATCCTCATCCTCCCATGTCCTCCTGGCACCTCCTTCCACTGCCAACACAAGCTCTGTGCCACCACATACCCAGCAGGTTAAGGGAGATGGTTACAATTAAATCAGCTCAGTGCTTGGGTTTTTGTTGGCWGGATTACATGGCCAGGGCAGGGATAGATGGTGGGAGACTCAACAGTGGTGTTGGTTTATGTCAGCTCAGATCAGCATGTATGAACCTGCTGGTTTGTGTGCTTTGGCCTTTTCTGGTGATTTCTGGCACTTTTTGCAAAGAGGTTGAATCTCTGGAGGCAATACCACCCAAACCTCATAAATTATTATATTGGAGGAAAATGCTATCGAGCACCGGGTATTCCTTGCAACATTTGGCATGCCAATTAATCCATAGATAGGATATCCTGCATGTTTCCATGAAACAAAGCAGAATTGTTTCCTCTAAGTGACAGAAACACAAATCAAAATGATAGTCTGTACACATGCTAAAAATTCACTCTATTTCTTTACATGATTTAAAACTGAGTGTCATCATTCCCGCCATCCTCACTTTTGGCTCCTGTGCAGTAACACGTTCTCAAATGTGTAATAGTCACTCTTACCTGTTATTATTAATTCATGCCATGAACATGGCCTAAAAAAACCCAACTTTCTACATCATCAGGTCCTCCTGGATAAATCCAGTTCTTTGCYTTCCCACTGCCTCAATTTCTCTCACAGACTGAGTCCAAGGAAAAAACAGTACCAGTGTCAAACTCCGTGTTCATGTACAATTTAAAAAAGCAAGGAAGGAAAGATGGGTATCAGGTAAATTCTGTGCTGCTTCAGCACCCAGAAGAAGAAGAAAATCAAAATGATAACAAGTGGCAGCACAATAAAACAAGAAATGGTTCCTCATCTTGTATTGCCTTTTCCATATTATTTTTAATTACGTACAATATTTTCTGTGGCTGTCACCGGAGAGCTCTGTGGCATGCCA
Organism: Malurus melanocephalus; assembly: GCF_030028575.1. Lineage (NCBI taxonomy): Eukaryota > Metazoa > Chordata > Aves > Passeriformes > Maluridae > Malurus > Malurus melanocephalus. The sequence goes on from NW_026623317.1 coordinate 994,731, forward strand.
CGTGTGCTCTGAGGCGTGCCCACCTCACGAGCTAATTATCAGAAGTGTGACTCGTCTCACAGCTGTGTTTAGGCATACTAAAGTGAAAGATTTAATCAGCTTAAAAATAGCTACCTGGGTTCCTTCCTCCATTAATACTGAGAGGTACCTCGGGTCCTTCCTCCATTAATATTGAGAGGTACCTGGTCCTTCTCCCCAGGCTGCTCACCTTCCTCTGATGAGTGCAGCCCCTTCTCCAACCCAGGAGATTTATCTAAAGCCATTGGTTATAAAAGATGATTATTTACATATCTCAGTTTGGTCACCTAACCTCTGAGGTGACTGGTTAGGTTAAACCAATCATTTTTGATGAGACTAATGATAAGCTTAACTGCAGGTAAAAAGCCTCACGTGCRTTTCATCAATACTTTTGGAAAGCATTGATAGGTTTGGCATCAGGCAATCACAATAGAGTTTCTTTGTCTTGCCCTTTTTTCCTTTTTTGAGAGGTGGTTTAAATTTCACTTGTTATGAGATTTCACTTACACATTTCATCAAGTTTCCATGGTAGGAGTAAACTGGAATTTTTAGCAAATAAATAACCATGGTGTTTGGCCTGCAGGACAAAAGTTCCTAGAAATATAAGACTTGGTTTAGAAATTTGTTTGTATTTTTATACATTCAGTATCAGATTTATCAAAACATAAGGATAATTTTATCATTGCTATTGATTTTCTTTACCTTTGTGTATGGATTTGAAGATTAGAGATTAAGCATCGGGGGCAATGCCTTACCAGAAGACAGAATGATGTTTTTCAGCCTTAAGACAAGAATCCTAATTATAGGATACAATTTGAAATCCTGTAGCACTTTTTTTTTTTTATAGTAAAAGGTATTAACCTGGTGATCCTGACAATCCCCAAATGAAACACCTAATTTACTTTGTTCAAGAAATGTTGCCTTCATAATGAAACTTGCTATTAATTCTTCATGCCCCTTTCTTCTGCCTTGGAAGTTTGATTTGAACAGATTTCTGATTTGGTGTTGAATTGGTAATTTTGGTTTACAACCTGAAAGAACTTTGGGAATACAGAATGAATACAATGTTTTATTGTTTTTTTTTATTATTATTGAGTGATGGCTGTTGAAACATCACTTTGTGCTATGTCAACCATCTAAGTAYAGGAAGATAAATGTACTGAACATCAGTAATTACAGGTAAAGGCTGATGTTCCAGGGTGTTAGTGAGGATCCAAATCATGCCCCTCTCATGCTGTGCTCACCCCCTGTTTAAATCAGATCTTTGCTAATTTAGGATGACAGGAATCACCCTCAAACTGGGTGTTCCTCCCTGTCAGTGATTCCCAGCTCCATCCAGAGCTCAGTGCTCCCTTTGGGCTTGGTTGTGAGCACTCAGAGCTCCTTTTGTGGAGCTGGACACGATGGRCTGTGACACTTCTCGTCTCAGTCAAGAGCAGTCTTGAACAATACCAGGAGATATCACTTAGAGCCTGCCAGCTGGAAGAGAAATTGGATGCCACTGATGGAAAGGTCTATTGTTATCAGTCCAGCATAACTTCAGTTCTCTGAAGTGCAAGCAACCTTATGGCTTATGACAGAGGCAAAAAAAGTTAATATTTTCACAGTTAGGAATGTTATGCCTTTCATTCTTGTACAACTGTAYGATTTTACAAACTCTGAAGAAGAGATCTTTTGACCACTCCAAAATGAAATGCATTGTTCATTTGTCATAAAGAATCACAACACAAAAAACTAAATTTGGATAAACCCTCTGTGATCACCAAATCAGCCTGCTGTCCCAGCTTTGCCAAGGCCACCCCTAACCCACGTCCCCAGGTGTCACATCCATATGGCTTTTAAACCCCT